>NC_050520.1:31273233-31276404 GCF_002922805.2 Oryzias melastigma | reverse complement strand
TCTGTCAATCAAACCCCCCAGACGTTCGACGTCAGACCCACAAACGCTTATTGAGCCATCTGATTGGTCAATTTATAACTCGAATAACAAAAAATTAGGATTAGAAAAAAGATGTTAAGCAGAAAGCACCAGAAGAAGAATGACTGAGAAATAACTGTTTCTCAATGAAAGTCAACAGGACTTTGACCTTCTTGCAACCTACTGGTACTTCCTATATGGAACATTGAAGGAGGATTTTTTTTTTCAGTCCAGTTCTTTATTATACAGTCAATCCTGACAATAATCTGTCTATTTCTGGTAGACCAACCTAATGTCTGCTAAAGTTTTTTGTCCCACTCTTTCATTTTTTGACGAAGCAAAGTCTTGAAAAAAATTGTTGATATTTGTACCGTCCAATAATTCTGCATAGCAATTTAAATGAGTTATTTTGTTTTGATAATGATTTGCTTTTGCAGTGATTTTGTGAGTCTTGTGGTTTAATATTGAATAATTCTAATTAGTTGATTATGATAGATCTGCATCGTAAAACAAGCTGCGAAGAGGCACCGCTGTCTTAAACATTTTTTCCTAAATTTTTCACATTTGCGATGGTTAAGATATAGAATATTCTAAATGTGTCATTTTGAGTATTTAAACTTTTTCTTATTTTATTTAACCTGTAGTCTGACTCAACTTTTTCCTTTTCATTGTACCAAAGCATTGAACAAGCATTTAAAAAAAGTTAATATTTTTATGTAATTTCAAACTTTTATGATTTCTGGGATGAAATCTGAGATGTAAATGTTTGTGCAGAGGTATTTGCTAAAAATCAACTATTATTTAACATTTTAATTTTAAGCTTAATCGTAAAATGTGACCAGATTTATTCTGTAATGTAAAGTCTTGCAAAACAAACTTTTACTTCCAGGGTTTATTTAAGAAACACTTACCCAAAATAGACTGGGAGACTGTTATGAATCCACAAATTTGTGCTACATAACACGTCTACAATATTTTTTTCAGTAATAAGTGATGTGAAAATGACAGAAAATATGTCTGAACAACAGAAAAACAATAGCGGTTAAGGAGGATCAACATAGTCTTCACAAAACAAACCAGTTCTCTTCGTTTGAAAGATAAAGATTGTAGCATTAACATTTTTTAAGAATTGTTTTCTTAAAGTAGAAGAAAACACTCAAAGTGTGTCCCTAAAATAAGCCTAACTCAAATGTCTCAGGATGAGCAATTATAGCCACTTCTCAGGGAGATCTGTTGGTCAGAAATAACCAAAATCTGATATAAAATAATGACCAGTTAGTTTCATGATTTCCGATCAAATGTTCAACTAATTGTGACGTCAACAGGATTCTAATACAATGAAGGCAACAGACTGCTGTTGCTGCTGCACAGAGAAACCATGGGCATTACAATATTTCAGCCTTGGAGATCTGAATATACCATTTGTGGAAAACACTGTAATCAGATTACACGCTAAACAGGACGGTCACCCTCGATGCCTGCAGGGCTGATAGGTTGATTTAGATTCAGTGAACTGAACAGGAAAACAGCCCTTCTCCATATGCACTCCTGTTGGTAATCTAACTACTTTAAGTGTACAGGAGCGCCACAGAGATGATTGCATTTTAGTGGGAGCTAACAGTCCTCCTCTGAAGGGATTTACTATTCAACTGAAATTAAATCTGCTGTAAACCACAAAACCATGTTTGCAGGACAGAGAAAACCAGAATGTTAATGTTTGACTTTAATGTGATTTGGCTGAACCCAAACACAACAGACTGTTTCAGTTTAACAACTGTAACAAATAAAATGCTGTTGGGCTCAGATCACGCCACTGTCTTTGACCTCCTGTAATGGTCTGATAACATTGAAACAAAGAGACAAAAGTTAACAGTAAAGCTTCAAACATTTGTTTAATTGTGAAACTTTTGGAGTCCAGCAAACAAAAAATGAAAAATAAAATTCTAGTTGGTTTTTACAGAAATTAAACCAATTTTTAAAGTAATTAATTAATACAAAGGATGGATTTGACAAGATTTACGGGATATACCAACGTTTACAACCTTTGACTGTATATGAGAATTGGACTGAGTGATGTTCCAGAAATAAGCGGTTCCAAAAAGCTAAAATCCAATAGATTTCTGTAGAGAAATAAATACCTATTACTTAGCCATTATTTTTGTCAGAAAAGTATTCTTTTATTTATCATGTTCTTGCTAGTTTTAATTGTATTTCATTTAAGTTATAAACTGACCAATCAGATAAAGGGATATTGATTTACGTTGAACGTTGGAGTGTTAGATTGACACTTTCAGTAGAAGGGGTGTGGACTTCTAACAAGCTGACTCCTGATTGGAGAGTGGTTGCCATAGAAATGTAGACTCTGACCAACTCCAACCAATCACAGTTCACTAGGGGTGTAACGGATCACGGTTCGGTTCGGGTCACGGTTTTAGGGTCACGGTTCGGATCATTTTTCAGATCAGTAAAAAGTGAAAACAACAGGAAAAAGTAATGAGATAAAAGCCTAAAATTACTCTTTTGAAAAGTTTCAAAACATATATTTGATAAAACATATTTACAGTACTTCCATCCATCCATTTTCCTGACCGCTTCTTCCCTTTCGGGGTCGCGGGGGTGCTGGAGCCTATCCCGGCTACTGAAGGGCGAAGGCGGGGTTAACCCTGGACAGGTCGCCAGTCTGTCGCAGGGCCTCAATCACACACAAATACACTCTCACATTCACACCTAGGGGCAATTTAGAGTCACCAATCAACCTATGAAGCATGTTTTTGGACGGTGGGAGGAAGCCGGAGTCCCCGGTGAAAACCCACACATGCACGGGGAGAACATGCAAACTCCACACAGAAAGGTCCCAGCCGGGAGTCGAACCGGGGCCTTCTCGCTGTGAGGCAAGAGCGCTAACCACTGCGCCACCGTGCAGCCCTTATATACAGTACTTCAAAGCGTAAATAAATATACACTCACATATGTTATATCACAACATTTGCTCATTGAGGCCTATTTATAAAAATAAAATATCTTTGAAATTTGGACACAAACAACAAACTGAAATATGTTTCTGATAACATTTACACGTCATGAGACTAAATCTACAAAAACTGGGAGAGAAGAATGCTTAGTTTTGAAATGACCAAATTTATCTGCAGGAAC
>NC_050520.1:31246917-31273210 GCF_002922805.2 Oryzias melastigma | reverse complement strand
CCCCCCCCCCCCCAATTTCCAAATTAAATCCTAAATAAAACAGTTAAAATTAAACTTAAATTGTTTATTTGGTACTAACTGATTTATTGAAACTGTGGGAACATTTCATTTTTTAAAATAATATTTACTATCCATAGAACATGTCCAGGTGAGGCGCTGACCTGCTCGCTTTTTCTGACGATTTATGACACCTTTTGCTTGCCGTACTGCCTCCCCCGTTATAGACGGAGCGGCGGCCGCGGGACAGCTGCTGCTCCTCACTGAAAGATTCTCTTAAGCCAAGCATGGAGACGTGTACCGATGCTTTTATTTGGCTCTTCAAAATAAATAAACCCAATCTCGAATCATCTACGTCCTCAGTGACGAGGTCGAGAAACGCCTTTGATGGAAGCTCCTCCCACACGCGGCGAGAACTTTGAAGAACAGCAGCAACTTTGACGCTTTAACAAAGACGGTGTACACGAATTTAACGCAAATTGTATTCGGTGTGTACAAACAATTGCTTTTGATAATGCGAGGTGATCCGCGGTGTGCGCCGAACCGTGACTACTGATCCGTACGGACCACGGATTATCCGTGACCCGTTACACCCCCACAGTTCACTGATGATGTCTGGCTTTAACATGTTAACACCAGTATTGTAGAAATATGGCGACTGAATTGACTTAATTTCATCTGAAAGAAGTTATTTTCTATGGATGATGTCATCCTCACTCTATCCAGTTCTTTGATACAGTCAACGCTTTAAACCCAAGATGGCCAATAGTGGCCTTCATTAACTCTTTGTTTTCCTTCCTCCTATTTTTAAAGTAAAAAGTAAGTTGTTATTTTATCCCACAAACAGCCTCCTGTAGCATCACTAACACTTCAAACTGAAAGTTTACTGTCTCTCTGGGGGTTTCTAGTCTTTTGCTTACATTCTAAAGTATTTTCTGTTTGAAGATTGACCTAAAAAACTATTGTACTGCCCCACACATATATTTTTTATTCTTTTTTTTTGTAAATTAAATTATCTACCAGTATTAGTACCCATGTTATTCTGTATTATTAAAACAAAAATGATACAAATCTAGCTAAAAAGTAATAAAAAAACGAGCCCTTTCATTGTTGACTCAATGTTAGGATCAAAATTGACAAAGAATAAGAAATGCTTGACGAAGCAGTAAAGAAATAAAACAGTTTGAAATACATATTATTGTTTGTAATGGCCTTCCCCTCTGTTGTTCCCCCTTCCAAAGGGTCCGCCTCCAACATAAAGTAATCATACAGTAGCGATATTGTACCATAGAAACTTTGTAGGTCCTCGAAAAAAAACAAATATTTGAAATATAAGGACATTGGTTTTAACCCTTTAACACCGTAGCTCCAGTGTTTATGTTCTTTGATTCACTGTAACTTTTGAACGGTTAACACGTTAATTCCAGCAGATTTTGAAGGAGAAAAGCGGAGCCACTTTTCTCCTTCAAAATCTGCTGGAATTATCGTGTTAACAATTGAAAAGTTTCAGCATGTTAAAGATTTTGTGCTTAATTGTCACCGACACCTCAGCAATTAAAGGGTTAAGAATCTGAAATATACACTACAGCGATATTGATTTTAAAAAAGCTTCGGATTTAAGTAGAGTTTGAGTACAACTCCAGAGCCACATATAAAGACCAATCTCAACCCTCCGATAAAATCATATTTTTGTGTGTTAATAATTTCTAGTTAAAGTATTGCCCTCCAACCATTTCTCTACTTCATTCAAGGTTTGCATTAGCTTGAATTTTCTGACATAGAAACTAACTAAGCAAAAAGATGTCACCACCTTCCCCTGTGCCTCACCGCAGAGGTCACAGCGTCATATAATTTGCATGAAGGCCCACAGCTAAACGTCCTACTGATGCTGCACTCACAGTCAGGAGCTGCTTAGAGGTCATTCAAACCAGGCTCCCTCTATTGCCTACTGTCATTCTCTTGTTTTTTTATGTGAACTTTTAACACAAAAATAATCTTAGTGTCACTCAAAGTCTAGCTGCAGCTATAAAAAAAGGTCCCAACATAGAAATTTCAATTTTTACTTTATTGGAGGAGATAACGTTAAATAAAAAATAAAAAAAAACAAAAAAAAACAAATCAGGGATAGGAAAACATTTTGATTTTTGGGCCACGAAGGGTTCTAGTATTTGACAGATGTGTGACATATTTTAGTAGACCACCTCAAAAGAGAAAGAAATAACATGGAATTTGCACACAAATGTTAATTTTGATTGAAAATTAACACATTTTAAAGCAGAACATTTTTTTATTTGTTTTTATTTCAAAACTGTGATTTTTTTTTACCAACAGGATGATGTTCCTCAGAGAAAAACACAAACTTAAAAGAAATTCTGCTTTTATGAGCTGTTTAAATGATCAGGAAAATACCCTTCCAACTCAGACATTACTCATGAACTTCAGAAAACAACAAATCCTAAAAAAAAATATAAAAAAAACACATATAATGCAGATGAACTTTTTAGACAGAGGTTAATGTTTCTATATGGTACCATCTATAGCAGGGGTGTCAAACTCAATCGCACAAGGGGCCATAAACATTTATTGAACACTCTAAAACTAAATTTTTAAAACTTTAAATCTGTAACTTTTTAACATAATTATGAACTAAAGATATTGCATTACCTGCGATAATGCTATTGTGAACGCTGTAAGCTGAATTTAGCCGCTAAAGATGCTTGTGCTAATATCTGAAAAAGCTGAAATTGATAGCTGAAAACGTTGAAGCTGATAGGTAAAAATCCTGAAGCTCATAGCTGAAATAACTGAAGCTGAAAGCCAGCTAAAATGCTAGCTACATGCTAAATTAGCCTAAAAAAAACTTAGGTTAGCCAAAATAGCTAGCATGTAGCTGAAATATTAGCTAAACTCCAAAATCGCTTAAAAAATCTTAGAAAATACCAAAACAGTCCAAAAGCTAGCAGAATGCCAATTTTTAAAACTTTAAAACTAACTCTTTAACATAATTATTAATAATAGAAAGCAGGAATATTATTCCAGAATAAATTACCTTAAACCTTAAATAACTTTCAATATTTTACTCTCTTATATAAATTAGAAGTAAGCTCAAGCCATTCATGTTGATAAAATAAAATGATCTGGAGGGCCGGGTACAATTTACCAGAGGGCCGGATCCGGCCCCCGGGCCTTGACTTTGACTCATGTGATCTATGGGGAGACACCTGAAATACAGCAAAAATAAAATCATAATTAGGATTATCAATATAATTTATTCTAGTTCGGCGGGCCAGATTAAATGGTTTAGTCTCTGGGGCCGTAGTTTGCCCACCGCTGAACTAGATGATGGAGATGATGGAGGAAGAGGTGATAGGTTGTGACCATAAACATAGGAACTTCAGAGCTTTCTTTTAGCATTCATCTTGAATTCCAATGTGAACCCTGAGAACTCTGGAAAAAAGTGGCCCACCATGTTTCTTTGTACAATTGTAGCCAGTAAGCCCGGAATAATCCCGGCTCTGCATCCTGAATGCAGCGTGTTGCCTTTCCTGGAGGATGCTCGGACAGGTCAAGTGGAGTGGGTGAACCAGAAGCCGAAGCTTTAATGAATGTGTAATCAACTCTGTTCTATGAGTGCGCACTGAGCACTTCCACGCACACACACACACACACACACATCCGATGATGAGAGATGTGCAGACGCAGACAAAAGATGGCAGCTTGTTGCCGTGGAGAGGCGCCAGGCGGGCTCCTCAGTGGGGTGAGAAGCTTCCTCAGCAGCATCTCGTCCTGCTTTTCTATCCTTTACTTGCTCTCCAATCATGCTAATTACAGCACAGAAGTGCATAAACTAGACAAGCACACCTCAAACACACACAAGCATACCGCTGTGCTGCTTGTGCTTCAAGGTCTCAGCACACTGAGCTGATGAACATCCACAGTTCAGTGAAAAAAAGGATGAGTAAAGATGTAAACACTATCTTTTACAGCTATGTGTGATGTTAAGAGTGCCTCCAAATGTGTTGTGTAACCTTACATTACTGATGCTTCAGTCTTGATGCTTTCAGACAAATTGTAAAATGTTTGTAAAGAATGTTTGCTCATTTTGCTACCAAAAAAAAAAAAAAAGTTTCAGCAAAAAGAGACTTTCTCATTTGAAAGCAGTAAAACTCCCAAAAATACAGTCTTTGCAGTACATATTAGACTTGTGTTGAGATGTTTGTTGATGCAGTCAGGTTTAGGGAAGAAAAAAAAAAAAAAAAGACCTTTAACAACCGACTTTGCTGCTTTTCTCTATTGTGCAAATGTCAGCCTCTCAGTGGTCTTTTTTGTGACTTCAGAATGTGACATTTTGATTCTTAGCTGGACACAGAACCCACACAGACCCGTGACATAAAGCTAAAAACATGTGGTTATGCGTTGTAAAGCTGTTAAATACATGGCCAGGTGTGCATTGCCGTATCACAATACATTTCCAGCCTAAAAAAAGTGTTTCTTCTACAAAAACTGATGTTGACTTTGTTTTCACTGTATAGTGCCTCTCTGAATTGCTTCTCTAATTGCCAAGCATGTGTGAAAACAGAGGATCACTTCCAGTATTTTCACCCACACATGTTTTTTTATGTTTTTTCTTTATCTTTATGTATAGAGATTTACACATTGCATTGAACGTAACTACATTTGCCTCTAAAACGTAACAAATGTTGAAATTTTCACTTGAACCATTAGGCCCTACACTGTAAAAAGTGAAACGTTAAATCAATTAACAAAGGTTCTGTAATTTGTTACCTTTAAAATGATTCGTTTTCAAATTTTAACAGAAATGTAAAAGAAAATTAATATTTTACGAGCTTTTGTTAATTATCCAATGTTTCACTTTTTTCATTGTACTCACAGTGTAGTCAAACTGCATCCACAGACTGACCAAACCATTCAACTGTCTCATATATGTGGTTCTTTTTTGTTTTTTTCTTGATGTAGATTGTGACGGAGACATTCTGACACTTTCCTCTGGCGAAGCTGTCATTTGGAATGTCACTTGTTGTTTCAGCTTCACATTAGTCTGCTTTATTTCAGAGAAGAGGGCATGTTTGACCTTATGAAAAGCAAGTTATGAGCCTCTCATTTTCTTCTGACACACTTGCAAGGACTCAAAGACCCACTCCGATGAAAGTCGTGTTTTTTGGTGTTTTAACATGTTCTTGTGGGATTTTTTTGAGGATGGAGGACACAGATCAAGAAAATTAAGATCATTTTTGAATATTTAATGATTCAAATTGTTGTGAAACATGAACAAAGGAGTTTGAAAAAGAGCTGACTGAAAATACTGAAAAGGGCCTCAAGCTCCCTGCTCTATTTGCAGACAATGAAATAGATGATGGGAAGTAAGGGCAGGCTTACTCCATGCCAACCAACCTGCTCACAACTCAGCGGTGAATTTCTAATGAATTTCTGCCGCTCTGCCGAATCTAAACCCTCGAACAGGGGTGTCAAACTCAATCACACAGGGAGCCAAAATCCAAAACACATTTAAGGCAGAATAAACATTTATTAAAACTTTTGAAATGTAACTTTTTAACATAATTATGAATTAAAAATATTTAGTATTACATGTGATATTGCTAGTGTGAATACTATAAGCTAAATTTAGCTGCTGATGACGCTAGTGCTGATAGCTGAAGATGCTGAAATTAATAGCTAAAATCACTGAAGCTGATTTGCTAAATGCCAATATAGCCCAAAAAAGAAACCTATGTTAGCCAAAAAAGGTAGCGTGTAGCTGAACTTCAAAATAGCCTTAACAATGTTTAAAAAAGCCTAAATTAGCCTAACTGAAAATATTGGCCTAACTCCAAAAAGGCCTCAAAAACGGAAAAAGGCCTAAATTAACCAAACCAGCTACCATGTAACTATTAGCCTAACTATAAACAGGCTAAAAACGGTTACAATCAGCCTAAATTAGCCAAAACAGCTAGCGTGTAGCTGAAATAGCATAAAAAAATCTTAGTAAATGCCGAAATAGTCCAAAAAGCTAGCGGAATGCCAATTTTTAAAACTAACTCTTTAACATAATTATGAATAATAAAAAGGCAGGAATATTATTCCAGAATAAATCAACTTAAACCTAAAATAACTTTCAATCTTTTACTCTCCATAAATATGTATTCTGTCAACATTATAGAAGTTAAAAATGAGCACAGGTAACATCGGGCCATTAATAACAATAAAATAAAATGATCTGGAGGGCCGGATCTGGCCCCCGGGCCTTGACTTTGACACGTGTCCTAGTAAATTACAGTTTTTTAAATGTTTTTTTTAGCTAAAAACTGCATTATTAAAATTCCACTCTTATAATAGATGAAAAGACGATTGGAGTGGGACTTAAAGGCACTGAAAGTCCACAGCATTGTCACCTTTACATTCTCAGTTTTTTAAATAAACTCTCCAAAAAAGAAACAAAGCTTTAAGTTTCTCATTTACTTCAAAAGTAATTCTTTATTAACTCATTTCTGGGTTGTGGCACTGGAATCCTGTCCATCACAAGGAACTCGGAGGGCTTTGATCAAAAGACTCTTGATGGCACAAAAACTATCATTTGTGCAGCTCCTCCAAGCTTTTTCCTTTAATCTTTCAAATTATCTTGAAAGCGAACATTTGGCTCTTCAACCCAAGAGCTGGAGTCACTATTCGAGTTCAGAGGAAAGGAACGTGGAGCTAACTGTGGCAACACATTTGGTGGAAAAAAAAGAAAAACATTCTCTGATCTATTATTTTGTCAGAGATTTCACTCTATTGTGTGCTGCTGGAAGTGATCTGCCTGTTTTTAGACACAATAACGCCATTGTTGAGTCGCAATTTTGTTAATGTCATGTCGAGTACTCTGAGATTTTATATAGAGCTGTGTCAATAAAGAATACAATCTTTTTGTGTGTTTTTTCAGTGCAAGTATTACCCACAAGTGACTTTGTATCTGCCTCATAAAAGTTTCTGCCATCTGTGGAGTAACATTGACTATAAATGTGATTTTATGTTTGCTTTCTGCCAAAGTTGGAGTGTAAATTTTGATGTCTCTTAAAGAAAAAGAATTACAGTATTGATTTACAATTTGCCACATGGTGTTTGTGTTCATTTCAGGCAACCGGAGCTGTTATGAGTAATTGTGGGAGGGAAAAAATGCTTTGTTTTTGATACTGGAATGAAAGGACAAATAAAAACATCTGGTGAAGAACGTCCTACAGGGCTCTAGTGATATTCGCAGGGGGGGAAATATATGTACACTCAAAGAATTAGCTTCAAGAGTGTTCCACACCTGAATCGGGCTTTGAAAATCCTCTGTTCAAAGATGACAGGGAGAACTAGAAAGAAGCTGCACGGGTCAAGCCTCCACGCACATACACAGGCAGCGCTGCTTTGTTTCGGTGACACATAAAGACATGTCACGTCCCGCAGTGGACCTCCACCATGCATGATAAATAAAGCTGCCCTTAAGAGCTACACCTTCTGCAGTGTGCGTGGTCAGAGCTCGCCGCGCAGATAAGAAATGAATGCAGATCAATATCCGAATCAACCCTTTGTTATATCAACAGCAAAACAATTTTTTGGGTGATAAGGAGAAGCAGCAGCCAAACACAAAGACGGACTGGGAAAAATAATTATAGAAAAGGAAATTGCCACATAGATACGTATCCACCCATGCAAGGACCACCCAATACATTTCTATGGAGAGGACACATTCTGTCTTGCTTTAGAAGAGGATTTATGATGGATTTCTGTATGAAAGCAAAACCACATGGCTAACATAAGTTCTGCAGGAGCAACATTGACGTGACGAAATGTTTGATCTGTTACAGCTGCCTTTTACCCTTTAACACTGGAGCTCCAGTGTTTATGTTCTTTGATTTACTGCAACTTTTAAACCACATGTGGCGGGTCATTCTATCCGGCCCTACAGATCATTTTATTTATTGTTATTATTGAACCGATGTTATCTTGCGCTCATTTCTAACTGGTATAATTTTGAAAAGAAAATACTTTTATGAAGAGTAAAATATTGAAAGTTATTTTATGTTTAAGTCGATTTTTTATGGTATTTTGAAATTTGGCTAATATATCAGCTACATGCTAGCTGTTTTGGTTTTTTAGGTTGTTTTGGTGATAAGCTAATATTTACGAAGTAGCTGTTCTGACTAATTTAGGCTTTTTTTTCAGTTTTTTAGGCTATTTTAAAGTTTTGCTATTTTTTTCAAGTTTAAAAAAAATCTTTTGAGCTTTTTTAGGCTAATGTGGCATTTAGCAAATATTTCAGCTGGCAATCGTCCTCAGCGTTTTCAGCTATTAACTTCAGTAATTTCAGCTATTGCCTTACTGATTTCAGCTATTAGCTTCAGTGTTTTCAGCTATTAACTTCAGTAATTTCAGCTATTAGCCTTACTGATTTCAGCTATTAGCTCCACTGATTTCAGCTATCAATGTAAGTGTTTTAAGCTATTAGCTCCACTGATTTCAGAAATTTGCTTCAGTAGTTCCAGCTATTAACTTTAGTGTTTTCAGCTATTAGTTTCAGCTTTTTCAGCTATCATTTTCAGCATCTTCAGCTATCAATTTCAGCTTTTTTAGCTATCAAATTCAGCTTTTTCAGCTATCAATTTCAGCATCTTCAGCTCTCAGCACTAGCATTCAGCTTACAGCATTCACACTAGTATTATCACAAGTAATATATATCCATCCATCCATCCATCCATCTTCTTGTCCCCTTTTGCCCTTTCGGGGTCGCGGGGTGCCGGAGCCTAACCCGGCTACTGATGGGCGAAGACGGGGTACACCCTGGACAGATCGCCAGTCTGTTAGTAATATATATCTAGTTCATAATTATATTAAAACGTTACAGTTTTAAAGTTTTAAAATGTAGTTTTAGAGTGTTCAATAAATGTTTATCCTGTTCGACCCGCGACCTAAGGCGTGTTTTGGATTTTGGCCCCTTGTGTGATTGAGTTTGAAACCTCTGTTTTAAACCACTGACACCATAATTCCAGCAGAAATGGTTGAAAATGATAATGGTTGAAAAGTTACAGTATGTTAAAGATTTTGAGTTTCAGTGTCACAGGGGACATCTCAGGTGTTAAAGGGTTAAGACTCATAAAATGTTGCTTTTTAAAAATCAGATTCATTTATTTGAGATGAATAATAATTATATTTTTGATTGGAAATATCATATTTCAAAAACGTCCAATTTTATTCTTTGTGAAGCACTGGGATCTCATCTATGTTTGATGCAAAGAATTTAAATTAGCGAAGCAACAAAGATGTTTTCTCCAAAATCAGATTTTGTCTTAACAGACTAATTTCTCTGGAGACAATTGTCTTTGGGGAGGAATTTGAGATCAGATCCCAGTCTATTGTTTTTATTTTGTTTGTTCTTTTTTTCCTCTTACCTTACAAAACATTTTGGGTTTGGAACAAGTTCAATACTTCCCAGGGTCTCCTGTTCCAACCTTTATGCGCCTTAGTGTGTGTGAAAGTCCCTGTGTTCTTTCATTAAGTCATTATACATTTTTTCTTTTCATCTCTTCTCTTTAATCTTCTTCAGCAAGGTCAGGAGAAAGCAATCGACATTGGGATGCTTTATTTCTAGCTTAGAATTCTGAACAAAAACACTCAAATATAAGATCTAAAAAACTGTGAAAGGTCTGTTTTCTCATCACTATATTACAGAACACAAATCAACAAATAGGTACAACAAAATGACTTGTTACTCAGTGAAAACTTGTTAGTTTTGACATTTAATTCCCATTTTTGGTTAAATAATTTAAGCAATTTGAGTTAGAAAGCAATTTATTTGATCTATTTATGTGATGTTACAGAGACAGCACAGCACTGGCATCCCATCTGGTAAATTAAAGTGAAACAAAAATCAAATGTCTACAAGGTAAGCGATTACTTTACATTGTCATTTAAGGTCAAATGCAAGATGCACTTAAAAAAAGGGACAAATATTGGTAGAACAAGTAAAAATCACAACAACGTGAACAGTTTTACAAATAAATCTCTATCGAATGTCACACCGTCGGTGTTTTTTACAAGTAAAAGGTCAAATTGCAAGTCACAAAATGCTATTCAAATGTCACTTTATTGTGAAAGATTTGACATATTTAAAATATCAAAGCTCACACCTCATGTGCGTCAGAATTCTTCATTAAAAGCTTTTGTAGCCTTTGATGAGCTAACAGCCCCAGCCCCTGCTGAGAAAAACGAATTATGTGGGCATAGCTACATATGGGTTACCATGTAGAATCACTGTCATTAAAAGCTGCTTCTGTTAATGTTGACTTTAGGGTAAACTTCTGACAGGTAACAATGCATAGGATTGCACTCAGGTGCTTTAGGAGCTAGAAAAGCTCAGGACTTTCACCAAAAACTTCACAACCTGTAGGTAAATGTGGACATCTGTGTCCACGGATGAATAAATAGCTACAGAAAATGACATACCAACAAAACTGTAGGAAGAACCGAACCATCAGATTCCTTGTTAAAAATGTGGACATGGTTTGGAGAGGAATTCCCGGCTGGCTGCACTTTTCCTGTGTTTTCAGCTTAAGCTGTCAAGTTACCATTTTGAGAGAATACACATTTGTTGAAGATGCTATCAAACCAGGAACTTTTATTGCTCGATTCAGCTTTCTGCATCTCTCTCAAAAATGTGCTTAAATATCTTCATTTCGTTTTTCTCACAAATGCAATTTTAAGCTCAATTTCCTCCATATATTCTTCTATCATAAAAAAAGGTCATAAACCTGTTAAAAACACAAAACCCACAATTTATTTTGGAGTGGATCTATAAGAGAATATCTTTACACAAACAGGTTTTAATGATTTTACGATTATATAAAAAAAAAAAAACATTCAGAATAAAATGTGGGATTTAGCAGAGGATTTGAACAGTCGGCCATGCAGTGCTGTATTTGCTGCAGCCTGAGGAACGTCAGGGAAACGTGTGTGCAGTTTCAGGGCCGGCCCTCGGCTTCTGCAAACTAGGCAGTTGCCTAGGGCGCCATCTGCATGGGCGCTTAATTGCTTCGATTTAAATGAAATTATGTTTTTGTTGCGCCCGGCTCCGGCTGGAGGAGGGACTTCTGGCTAATAATTTTCGGGTGATATATTTTTTCGCTGTAGCCAGATTCTCTTTAAACGTTTGGGCACCCCTGGTGGAGAGTGTTCAAAGATGGGCGGGGCTTTTAAGTACTTTGATGGCGAGCCAACCCACTGGAGTCTAAACACTTCCATCTGATGAGTCTTCCGGAACCCTGTTTGCTACAGGAAAGAAACGGAAATTTTTGAAAACTCGTGGTAGGACACATAATACTTCTTTTCCACAGGTGCTGAATCACCATTAACCTCCTTTAAAAAAAAATAAATACATAAAACGTTACCTAAAGATGGAACAGACTCTCCTCTAATATTTTGTTTGAACTTTCTTTTCGTATTTAATTGAAATATGGTTTTGATTTAAGGAGTGGCATACTTTGTTTTTTGTGAGCCAAACTGATACAATTGTGTTAAAGGTTTAAATTAAGACATTTAAATACTTCAATTTTGAAAGTAATATAAAAGAAAGGTTAATTGAACTAAAAAAGTTTTAGGGGAAAGGAATAAAAAGAAAAAAATCAAAACCTTACAAGGTAAAATTTGACCAGCCCCAGGGTTAACCAAATTAATTTTTACAGATAAAAACAGAGAACAACTTTTATTTTGGGTTTTTGTTTTCATTTTCCATGTTTAAATGAAATGTAGATGAAAATGTAGATACTAATCTAGTGACTATCGATACAGGCGAGTCTTTTGCAAAGACTTCTGGGAAATTTCTTTTGCACTTTATTGTGAAATTAGTAGATTCGTACAGTACTAGAAAATGGGAAATAGGCTGTGATTGGGGGGAATTTGGACACAACCCTGGTATTCATCCAGCTTCCACACCGTTACCATGACGACATTTACATATTAATCTTTATAAAGAATAAGTATTTAAATAAACCATACGATCAATAATTCTCTAAGCTTTAATTTAAGCCATGTTTTTTCAAAATCCGTTAAGACATGAAGGGGATTGCCCGATTTTTGTGGTTGTTTGCTTGTCCTCCAATGAAACATCACCGTTCTGCCGCCATGAGCTCAGCTGCCGTCTTGGAGGCTGCAGTCAGAGAACCGCCGCGCTGCAACAGGACAAAACGCTCGTACTGGAATCGTATCTTACCCACTGATCGGGTCCCTGAAAACGTCACATGCCCAAAGCTGAGTTCCTGATTGGATGATGAGACGCAGTGACTTGTCAAACTTCTGTGATCTGTACTGAACTTTGGAGCCCAACCCTACTTCACATTCACTTCTGATGCTTTTGGTGGCTTTTTCAGTTAGCCAAGATGGAGCGACACCAGTGGCGAACGGATAAAGTCAAAGACCAGCTCCTCGTCTCTTATTGGGATCTCAGTTTACTGTTTTCATAGGAAGAACGTTTTCTTTAGCTTGCTCTTGCTTTTCAATCAAAAATGGCCAGTGAGGCCTTATTGTTAAAGGTTTCTAAGACAAATGTTACTTACTTTTTATCCTTACTAATGTGTGTTACCTTAATGAACACAGAATCAAAATAAATTAAACCATATTCTATATTTTCTCCTTTTATTTCAGCAAAAATCACCTTTCGCCTAGGGTGTCATGCAGTCCAGGGCCGGGCCTGCTGATATTCAAGGATAAAAATAAAAAATAAAAATCAACACAGGAACCTCCATATTCTATTCACATTTCACAACATACATAAAAAAATAATATTTGTGACAAAAATGTTATTTGAGCAACATTCTACTCAGTGTGATCACACCACACACATAATATCACGTCTCAGAGATGCCAGAGAAAACACATTGTGCTTTTGACATTGTCTAGTCTAGTTTGCTTTTATGAAAACACAAAATGTTTTTTTCAATTTCAAAATAAAACATTGCATGCTAACAAATTTACCTCATTCATCTTACCGTGGTGTAAGAACTATTTTTAATAAATAGAAAACATATTTTTCACTATGAATAACAAATGAAGACATTCCGTCTAAAGTAAAAGTTAGAGACAAAAATGATATTTCAAAACAATGCAGCTTTCTTTGTTGATTTTGTTTTTCCAAAAGCAGGCAGTTCATTTGCAAAAGAACATTTTTGGAGTTTTTCACTAAGTAAGCATTAGCCACACGTTTCTCTCTGAACACAGTCACTGGTCAAAGAGGATCAGCAATCAAGTGAGAGTTGAACCACAGCCAATGTCTGGTTTCTGAAAAAAGGTCGTAGTAATTACATCTGCTGTCAGCATTGGGGGAGCTCAGCTTGCACTGCATCTGCTTCCTGTCATTTTCCAAACAGTGATGAGAGATTTGGGGAACAAACGTCTAACTGTCATAGACGGAGGAAACATCCAGGTATCACCATCTGTGCTCACTTTCACGAGTGTCCTTATCACTACCTTACAAGGAATTTTCTTAGAAAATCACAATTAAAATTCAAATTAGTTCCACAAATATCATAGGGTTTTCTGTTGTAAATGTCATTCAGATTTAAATATTTTGACATTGTGTCGGCATATTTCAGTTTTTGGAGAAACAATTACATACAAATATGTTGTCATTTATTTTGTTTTTTGTCAAAATTGTAATACAATAACATCAATAGCTTAACAATAGGCAGGAAAAGAGTCAATGAGTGAAGCAAGGGATGGCGAGTAACGAGTTTTTATACAAAATCAATAATAGCTATTTTTTTATGTAGATTACACAAAGGTTTTTGAACACTTTTATGGTAGATTTTGCCACTAACACATTGATGAATGCATTATTACATCAATCCTCATGGAGCAGCAGACCAGTTGAAACCAGTTAGGTGGGTGCTTCAAGGACCTAATCAGTGCTTCTCCACTGACGGTCATAAATCACGTTGTTGAGCAGGATCATGGACACTGAGCGATGCAGGTTCAGTGAAGATCACCATATAAGGTGTTAAGGATTTTGGGGGTTCCTCTCTCCTGACAAACATTAGCCTGGAGCCAAATAAAGCCCACCTTCAACATAGATAAGTGAATCTTTTTTTTATAAGTTTTTGCATACTCTGACACCCTGACTACCCAGAGCGACTCTTGTCAAAATTTGTATAAAAATGACTAAATTACAATTGAGTTTGTTGGCCACTTTCTTCCGCAGATGTTAGTAGGGCCCTTCCTCACATGACTATCTGTGCTGCTGTCAGGACGCCTCACCATTTGCATGAGAAGGCCCTAAAATAATGACTAAGCTGGTCAATAACTATTTATCATGATTAGAGATGTTGACAGGATAAAATGTCCTGTGTAATGTCTTCATTGCCTTTTGACAGTGTGTCATCTTTTTAATTTCCCCCATGAGGGTTAACTCCCTCTTTGGGACACATTTATTTTGGCAGTCATGTAATGAAAGTTTGTCTGGTAATTACCTAACCGCAAATCAGATGCTGCATTAGGTGTTGCAGATATGCAAGGCTTTCCATAATCAAAGGTACTTAAAAACAAATCGACTGAAACATTTCTGTTCCATGCAAACATGTAATTTATAATGTTACTGTTTTATTGACATATTATCTTATCCTCTTCCAGTAACCTTAACACTGCTCATCAGATAGTTGTTTAGATTAAGGAACGTTTTAAGTCAGTCTAACACTCACCTCTCAAAGTAGAAAGCTGTCACAAATTTGATAACTAGCTGTGAACATCCACATATCCCATTTCTCAGATGCACCTTCATATTCTGGGATAGTCTCTATCCAACTCAACCAGGACGAGATCAGTAGACCAGGACGGGCTGGGATATGTAGCTTATTATGAAAGCCTTCATCATACTTTTGAGTAACAATCCTTCGATTCAGGAATATTTTTACTTTATTAAACTTCCAGTCAGATGGGAATCAAAAGCTACATTCTAAAGCAGAGATGTCAAACTCAATCACACAAGGGTAAAAAATCCAAAACACACCTTAGGTCGAACAGGATAAACATTTTTAAAACTTTAAAACCGCACCTTTTTAACATAACTATGAACTAGATATATAGCATTACCTGCAATAAAGCTAGAGTGAATGTTTTAAACTGAATTTGACCATTGAAGTTGCTAGTGCTGATAGCTGAAGATGCTGAAATTGATAGCTAAAAATGCTGAAGCTGATAGCAGGTAAAATATTAGCTAAAATCCAAATTAGCCTAAAAAAAGGTAAAAAAAAAAAATGAAGAAAAAAAAGAAGAAGCTTAGGTCAACCAAAACAGCTAGCATGTAGCTGAAAAAATAGCTAAACTTCAAAGTAGCCTAAAAAACGTTAAACAGCCTAAATTAGCCAAAAGAGCTGTTGTGTAAATATTACACAAAAACCTAAAAATCTTTTTTAAAAAAGCCTAAATTAGCCATAACAGCTAGCATGTAGCTGAAATATTAGCTAAACTCCAGAATAGCCTAAAAAAAATCTTAGAAAATGCAGAAATAGTAGAAAAAAAAGTCATTTTATTACATAATTATGAATGATAAAAAGGCAGGAATATTGTTCCAGAATAAATCAACTTAAACCCTAAATAACTTTCAATATTTTACTCTCCATAAAAATACATTTTGTCAAAATTATACAAGTTAGAAATAAGTGCAAGATAACATCGGGCCATTCATAACAATAAAATAAAATGAGATAGATAGATGATAGATAGATGAGAGCTAGAGAGCTAGAGAGCTAGAGAGCTAGAGAGCTAGAGAGCTAGAGAGCTAGAGAGCTAGAGAGCTAGAGAGCTAGAGAGCTAGATAGATAGATAGATAGATAGATAGATAGATAGATAGATAGATAGATAGATAGATAGATAGATAGATAGATAGATAGATAGACCTTTATTGTCATTATCAGAAGGACAATGAAATTGCAGCAACCGTTTCAGTGCAAGTGGCATAAAAAATACAGAACATAATATAAAATACGATATAAAGTATAAAAACATATGTAGAAAAATATATACAATGAACTGTGCCATATAACAGTATGAGCATATATGTACATTATGGATGTGCAAAAAAGCGAGCATTTAAATAACCAGATTTACAGATTTACATATGCATATGTACATAAGCAGTATATAAATATATGGACATAAACTGTACAGTGTGATGAGCAGTTATCTGTGTGAGTTGGAGTTTAACATAGATACTGCTTTTGGAAGGAAGCTGTTTTTCAGTCTGTTTGTTTTTGTTTTGATGCCCCTGTAACGCCTTCCAGAGGGCATCAGGGCAAACAAGTCCGAACCAGGGTGTGAACTGTCCTTGATGATGTTTTGAGCTCTGCTGAAGCAGCGTGCAGAGTAGATGTCAGACAGGGTGGGGAGGGGGCATCCAATGATCTTCTGAGCTGTGTCTACCACTCTCTGGAGCCTCTCCTTGTCTGCGACGGTGCAGCTGCCGAACCAAACTGTGATGCAGTATGTGAGCAGGCTCTGGATGGATGACTGGTAGAAGGTCAGCAGCAGGTTGGTGCAGAGGCGGTTCTTCCTGAGGACCCTCAGGAAGTGCAGACGCTGCTGAGCCTTTTTGATGACAGCTGTGATGTTGGCTGTCCAAGAGAGGTCGTCTGAGATGAGGACGCCGAGGAACCTGATGGTGTGGACCCTCTCCACAAGCTCACCATTGATGTGGAGGGGGGCGGGGTCAGGGCTGTGCTTCCTGAAGTCGATGATGACTTCCCTGGTCTTCTTGGTGTTCAGAGTGAGGTTGTTCTCTGAAGACCAGGTTGCCAGCTTCAGGACCTCCTCCCTGTAGGCAGACTCCTCCCCTCTGGAGATGAGTCCAACCACTGTGGTGTCATCAGCGAATTTTATGATCCGGTTATTGTGGTGGGCTGGACTGCAGTCGTAGGTGTAGAGGCAGTACAGCAGAGGGCTCAGCACACAGCCCTGAGGAGAGCCGATGCTGAGTGTGCAGGTGGAGGAGAGGTGGGGGCCGAGTCTCACAGCCTGTGAGCGGTCTGAGAGGAAGTTGTTGATCCAGTTGCATGTGGGGGGAGGGATGCCAAGAGTGACCAGTTTCTCACAGAGTCTGTCCGGGATTATTGTGTTGAAGGCTGAACTGTAATCCACAAAGAGCATCCGAGCGTAGCTCTGCTGCTGCTCCAGGTGGCTCAGTGTGGAGTGAAGAGCTACAGCGATGGCGTCCTCAGTGGATCTGTTTGCTCGGTATGCAAACTGATGAGGGTCCAGGTCCGTGGGGAGATGATCTTTGATGTGTTGAAGGACGAGCCGTTCAAAACACTTCATTATCACCGGGGTGAGGGCTACTGGACGGTAGTCATTGAGGCTGGTGGTCGGAGACTTCTTTGGAACTGGGATTATTGTTGCAGATTTCAGACAGGATGGGATCTCTGCCTGGGCCAGGGAGAGGTTGAAGATCTTTGTGAAGGTGGGGGCGAGCTGGTGGGCACACGCCTGAAGCACTTTGCCTGGTACTCCGTCGGGACCAGCAGCCTTCTTTGGGTTCACTGTTTGGAGCACCCGTCTGACGTTGTGCTCCTGCACAGTGAGTGGAGGTGTGCTGGGGGGTGGTGGGGTTGGGGGTGGTGCTGGAGCAGAGGGGTGTTGTTGTGGGAGTCCATAGCGAGCAAAGAAGCGGTTCAGCTCCTCTGCTTGGGCAGCATCTGGTGTTGCTGTGGACACCTCACATCCTCTGAAGTTGGTGATGTCATGGATGCCTCGCCAGACCTCCCGAGAGTTGTTACTTGAGAGGTTGGACTCTATACGCATCCTGTGGTCTGCTTTGGCTTTTTTAATTCCTCTTCTCAGGTCACGTCGAGCAGCACTGTATAGTGCTCTGTCTCCTGACCTGAAGGCGGTGTCGCGTGCTCTGAGGAGTGTGCGGACTTGGCTGATCATCCAGGGTTTCTGGTTGGGGAAAACCCGAATAGTTTTGTCCACCGTCACATTCCCAATGCAGAACTGTATGTAGTCCAGCACTGTTCCTGTGAGTGACTCCAGCTCTTGTTGGTGGAATAAATTCCAGTCCGTTTCCAGGAAGCAGTCCTGCAGCATGGGCAGAGCATCATTGGGCCACGTTGTGATGGTCTTTGTGGTGGGCCTTGACTGGCGTCTGCGGGGGGTGTAGGCCGGGAAGAGCAGGAGGGAAAGATGGTCTGATTGTCCGAGGTGGGGGAGGGGTGTGGCTTTGTAAGCATGCTTGATGTTGCTGTAAACGTAATCCAAAGTGTTCTCCCCCCTTGTAGAACACTTCACATGCTGGTAAAACTTAGGGAGAACTGTCTTTGAGTTGGCCTTATTAAAGTCTCCCGCGATAATATGACCGCCGTCGGGGTGAGCCCGCTGTTGTTTGTTAACGGCGTTCAGCAGGAGAGAGAGCGCGGTGTTTACGTTAGCGTCCGGCGGGATGTACACGGCCGTGATGATCACAACAGTCAGCTCTCTCGGTAGAAAAAAGGGCCGACATCTAACGGACATGTACTCCACATCAGGGGAACAGTGTTGGTCGATAATCGTCCCGTTGGTACACCAGTTATGATGCACGTAAACACAGAGCCCCCCTCCTCTGCTCTTACCGGAGTCCTGCGTTCTGTCTCCGCGAAGCAGAGTGCAGCCCTCGAGTTGCATGCTAGCATCGGGAATGTCCGGGTGAAGCCAGGTTTCTGTGATGATCAGCGCGCAGCAGTTGTTTACGTGCCAATTTCCTACCAGCTGTAGTCTCAGATGGTCCATTTTGTGTACCAGGGATCTGGCATTTGAGAGGAACAGGCTCGGTAGCGGTGGCTTGTGTGGTTGTTTCTTTAGTTTTAGCACGACGCCAGACGACGCAGAATTACCCGAAGGGCCAGATCCGGCCCCCGGGCCTTGACTTTGACACATGTTCTAAAGAATACAGTATTGGTACATTAGATAATACATGAAACTACAGTGTATGCTTGTAGAAGTACTACCTAGAACATAATGTTTTAAATTTAAAGCAATAAAGGTTGATAAAATAAATTGTCTCGTCCCCATTTCTTTGAAGTATCCTGCTCTTAGTCTAGATCATCGGTCATCAACCTTTTTGAAACTGAGGCTACATCATGGGTACTGAGTCATATGAAGGGCTACCATTTTTAAATAACACATTTTGCGTAATCATAGTTAGTTATAGATTATTAATAATGAATAATGATTCTTCTCTATGGAAAGACACTGATTTCTCACCATAATTATTAACAATAACAACAAGCTAGGAAACAGATATCAATATTCAGAACTTTATTAATCTGAGTAGTTGTTACATTTTCAGATGATCAGTTAACATCACTACATTTAATGGAAAAATGTCCCATTTCCGCAATGTTGTTCCACGTTTATCAATAATTTAATGTTAAAGAAAAATCAACTTACACATTTTTAAACAAATCTTGTCACATTTTGAACTAATGACCAAATCTGCAGCATTTTTAACAAAATTAATAAACTTGAACTGGAGTAGGTCAGAGGTCATCTAAACTTATCTAAAGTTCATGCATCATGAACATGTTTTTAAGATGTTTTCATTTTAAAATCTATGTAAATGCAAGTGTAATTTATACATTTTATTTTAGATGCAGCTCAAAAGTGAGTTGTGCTATTTTTGGAAGAGACCTGAGGGCACCTTGTGTGGTCCATGAGGGCTACCTGGTGCCCACGGGCACTGCGTTGGTGGTCTAGATGTTAGTGTATGCTGAGGAGTCACCATAAACATAACCTCACCATCAGTAATCAGATGAGTCTCCCTTCAAAGATGTTTCAGTACCTGTAGATACAGTTGGATAAGATTATTCTCTTGAGTGATCTCAGGATGTTCTGGACCAGTCACCAACAGCAGGGTATTTGTTCAGCACACTCTCATGGATCTAATGGCTCTAGTTTTTCTAGATTTTACATCAGATGTACACTTACAAAAGTATTAAATATGAGTTTTACAGCACAAGTTTAAGCACATTGTGCTATTTTTGCTCTGTTTGTCCTCATTGTTTATAATTTGTTTGACCCTCAGTTAACTGTGGATGTCTTCTTTCTCACCTGAGGGTACTAACTGGTAAAATGACGGTTGAGAGTGGAGCTGATATTTATGCCGACAGCTATAGACAAGAGCCAGTCACCAATGTCAGACGAAGAGGAAGTTTGCTACTTCCTGACATATTCATTTCTGGAGGTAAACATTATTTAAATCAATATAGGCCAATTTTCTTTGGGTTTATTTTATCTATTTCTTTTTCAAATGAATTAGTTGTTTTTTTGATTAGTTGAGGAGCAATCCGGAGGTTCTCTTCGGGAGTGATGAGGATGTATAGGATCAGGAATGAATCCATCACTGTCATGGTAGATGTTTTTGAGATAAATAAGTAAACTGAGATGGTTTGGACATGTCGAGAGGAAGAACAGTGATGATGTTGGTAAAAGGATGCTGAGGTTGGAGATACCAGGATACTCAGATGAATCCCAAAGAGGTTGAAGTGAAAGAGAACATGAGCAAAGTTATTGAAGACCCCTAAAGCATGTGTCAAAGCCAAGGCCCGGGGGCCGGATCCGGCCCTCCGGGTAATTATATCCGGCCCTCCAGATCATTTTATTTTATTTTTTTACTAACCTGATGTTACTCTGCACTTATTTCTAACATGTATCATTTTGACCAAATATGTTCTCATGGAGGGTAAATTATTGAAAGTTATTTAAGGTTTAAGTTGATTTATTCTGGAATAATATTCCTGTCTGTTTATTATTCATAATTATGTTAAAAAGCTAAGGTTTTAAAATGTTCAAAATTTGCATTCTGCTAGTTTTTTTTAGACCATTTTGATATTTGCTCAGATTTTTTTAGGCTGTTTTGAAGTTAGGCTAATATTTACAAGCTGTTTTGGCTGATTCAGCTTTTTTCCCTGTTTATAGGATATTTTGAAGTTGAGCTATTTTTTCAGCTACATGCTAGCTGCTTTGGCGAACCTAAGTTTTTTTTTACGTTTTTTTAGGCTAATTCGTATTCAGCTTTAGCTGGGTATCAGCTTCAGCGTTTTCAACTATCAATTTCAGCATCTTCAGCTATCAGCACTAGGATCTTCAGCGGCCAAATTCTGATTACAGCATTCACACTAGCATTATCACAGGTAATGCTGTATATCTAGTTTATAATTATGTTAAAAAGTTATAGTTTTAAAGTTTTAAAAATGTAGTTTTAGGGACTTCAATAAATGTTTGTCCTGTTTTCCCGCGACATAAGGTGTGTTTTGGATGTTGGCCCCTTATGTGATTTAGTTAGACACCCCTGCCCTAAAGGGAGCAGCTAAAAGACAAAGTAGATGAAATATTTTCTTCAGATGTTTTTGTGCATTTCCCTCCTTTTTATTTCAATAGTCTAATCAGCCAACACCTAAACCCCTTCAGTTATCAGTCAAGCGTGTTCGATAGCTCTCTTTTATGCTCTCATTACTAAAGTTTGTATTGTTACTCTCTTAGTGGCATTTTCAGACCAAACAAAAACTCAATTTTTCAGTAAATTTAACCTGTAGTTTATTTATGCCTGCTTAGTATTGACCGAGCACAACATAATGAATGAGAACAAGATGGCACCACAGCTTCAGAATGCTGTTTGATGAGCGTCTCCTGTATGTTACCTCCTTTTGTAGCTCATCTTAAAATAATAACAGTATTCACATTTGTTTCAGTAAACACTTGAAATAGTCTTTAAGTTTCGGTTATTATTATTTTGTTTTCTCCATCTGTAGCTAAGATACCTGTGGAGGTACTGATAAGACTTCAACAATATGATATGGAAACGAATGAATTCCAGAACACATTTGGGTGATGCTCCACGCCAGGTGTCAACTCGCTAAGGTGCCAAAAGACAGGCGGCAGACGCCAGCTATGTTCAGTGTGAATGTATCATAAAAAGAACAAAGGCCTTTCCGTTGAGACACTGTACTCCTAAATGTACTTTTGGGGTTTTAATATATAGAAAACGGTAACATCACACAATAGACACCTATAAAGTTAATTTTGATAACTAAAAATATTTTAAACAGCCCTTTAACACCAACATGTAAAGTTTTCTTGATTTTGACTAAAAACAGCAAATTCATAATTAAAAGAGCACTGGGAACACTTTGAAAACAGATCAAGTTTTTGTTTATATCATTTCAGTTACACAAGTTTCTTCCAAACTTCTGCACAGACACCCAAAAACTCTAATGAACCTGATTTTTCATATACTCTAGTAAGACTGGGCCTTGCTTTCCCAATAATCCAGCCCATGGTGGCCCTCATAAACAAATTTATGCAGAAGTAAATCTCATTCACCTTCTTGGACAAGACAACTACAACTGTCTTTGGTACATTATGACAAGCAATTCATAAGGCTCAGAGGACCTGTGACGCCACACAATCACTGCATGTGTCAAACATGCATAGCACAAATGTGACTTTTACATGGATTAGCTTTGGTGTGGAAATGTCCATGGCCTTGTAAGTACATGTGCTTCCACTTACATTCCCCTTAAGTGTTTGTGAGAGATCTGATCAGTCCGAGGGCCTGGACATCAGTCTCTCCAGAGACTTCATTTGCCTTTACTGTCAGCAGCACTGCAGCACACACTAAAAGCATAACGACAACCAGTCACCCAGGAGAGCTACAACAGTATAAATTCAGATCTAATGACTTCTCAGGGCGATACTGACATTTTGATTATATGTCACCTGCCAGCTAACTGCTGTTCTCCACCTTCAACATGATGGACGTCCTTGGAACGATGAACAAATTCCATCACTTTGGGTTTTAAATTTTAGGATGAACTGTTATGTCTCCTTTGATTGAAAGTGATGAGCCAGCTCAGCTCCACCGACATACACAGAGAAATAACAACTTTACATCCAGTTAAGAAAATTGTCCTTGGACAACAGTTGCAAGAAAGTGTTTTCATTTTGTTCATAAGCCCTAGATTAATGCTACATCTACACACTTTTCAATAGTATTAGGGCTTCAACATATTGGTTAGGCAATGTTTAGATAAAATTGGGAACCTAGATAGTCCAATTTAAAGGTCCACTCTGATCCTCTTTTGATCTATTGTTAAAGCATTCCCAGTGGTATTTAATTATGATTGTGCCATTTTTAGCCAAAATCAAGAAACTTGTGTTCATCATTTCCAAGCACATGGTTTTCAGGAGTCATATAGGTTCAAATCAGGATCAGCTTAAAGTGAACGAAAAACAGATGGAAAACTCGAAAAATAGACAATGTAACTGAAAAAAACCCTGAAAATTCGAAAACTGAAAAAAACCCGGAAAATTTGAAAACAAGACATTGTAAATTAGAAAAAAAAAACAGAAAATAAGAAAAAAAGTTTTGAAAATGTGAAAACATTTTTTTTTATTTCAGGTTTTTTCACATTTTTCAAAACTTTTGTTTTCCAATTTTCATGTTTTTTTTATTTACAGTGTCTTTTTTTCAAGTTTTCATATTTTTTTCAGTTTTCAAATTTTCAATGTTCTCTCCTGCTAGCTTACAGCCCCTCATGCCCAACCTAACACTTCTCTGCCAGCAGAATTGGAGTGATCCAGTCGTACAGTTTTGATCCAGATTCCAGCTCAGATGAAGAACACAAAGACGTTCGAGGATCTTGTGGATCTTTGTCTGCAAGTGGATGCATGAGAATGGAATGGAGAAGGGAGCTTGTCGCCCGCCTAGTGTATTTTTATGCAACAAATACAAAGACAATTTTTTGTCTGATTCACAAGGATTTAAAGACAGAAATACTTGAAAATGCATTTTAAGCTTATTTCCTTTACAGTGTTTCCCCGTTTATGGCAGAGGTTACATCCTCCAAACAAATCCACAAAGTAGGATTACAGATTTAAGGTTATAAAGCCCCTCACAACACACATTATGCCCCTTTTCAGACACACATGCACATTTTCCCAGTTTAAATATTTAGAAAAAAAAAAAAAAACATGTGTCCAAAATTATAGAATAAAAAAGAAAGATCTGATCACGATTGAAGATTTATGTGAATTTGGCAACCTGAACACGTTCTGTACAAGAGACATGGAACTGAGAGGATTGATTGACGAGACCAACAGCCAATCAGGATGCAGACGACAATGTGCTGTTAAGAAAAAAAAAAAAACAACGAAAACGCAAAAGATTAACTGCAATATAGCAAGTTACCACTGTGTAAACGTACTCCGTTATAAAAAAATAATACAAGCATAACATGTTAAAAAACAAACAAAAAAAATAATAAAGAGTGGATCCCTAAAGCTATAACAAAAACACAGAAGAGACGATACTTTTATTTATTGCACCACTTAACCCCATGTAACCTAAAAGATATAATTTTAATAGATAATACAAGCATCCTGGCTGTCCAGCTGGCAAACACTTATGAAATTACAGGGCGTTAATTATTCTGAATGTCAAAATAAAGTCAGTAAGCTATAAGCAGAGGTGGGTAGAGTATTCAAAAATTTAACTCAAGTAAAAATATTGTTACTTTGCCAAAATAGTACTAAAAAAGTACTTGGATAAAAATCTACTCAAGTAGTGAGTAACTAATGAGTAACATCCCATTTCTTTCATAAAAGAATGAGTAAATTAAAAAAAATAATGCAATAATCACATTTTTAATAAAGCTGTCGCCATTGTTGATAGGAGCGATTTCCCTTCCTGCCGCAAAGAGTTTGTGTCTGGCTTCATATGATTGGTAACAAGGAGTCACATGACCTAAAGGGGAAGTTTCTCCACCACAGGATCGTTTTGGATTATTTCGATTTATTCTAGTCAAAAGTAATGCTAACAAGCAGAAAAGTTGCGTTTTTCTCTCAGAGTTGAACTCAATTAAAAAGTAAGTCATATTATGACAACTCTCACAAGTACAATTTACCTAAAAAGTTACTTAAGTGAATGTAATGGAGTAAATGTAATGAGTTACTACCCACCCTGGGTATAAGTTTCATTTTTTTAGCTAAGTTTAGTGTTTTGATGATCGCCTCGTGAGAAAAACACATATTTATGTTGAGTTAGTATATAGTTTCAATTGTAGCTGTTTCTGATGTGTTGACCACTGTGTCACATTTTTGGTTCAGTCTCGAAATACAGACCTAGTGGATGGATTCAGATGAAATATGGGTGATTCTTTACCAGCCCCTTCGACAGGAATCTCCTTCCATTAGTTCAGTAATTTCAGCCAAAAATGCTCTTTATATTTTCTAAATTGGCTCCAAATTTCATAGGTGATTTTAAATCGAGTAAAGCCTACAGCCATTTCAGACTGTGTACTCAGACCGGCGTGAACACTGGCCTTGAGGTAAATTGAGAGCATTAAGGCAAAGAGTTAAATACAGACCAGACGCATGTTTTTTCAGGGAAGAATAGAAAACCAACAGTTCAAAAGACAGAGAGCATCATTTGCTTGTTTTTTTTCTCAACGCCTCTCAAAGAAACACAGAAGATGAAGTAGTATTCCTGTTCGCCTCACTTTGTAAAGAGAACAAATTGATCTACACGTAGAATGCAATATTTATTTGTTTATTGATGTATTTTAGTGAAAGGAGGTGGGTGTTTGTGATCCTTTTTAACTATTGCCAAGAAAACTGCCCACAGGCTGAGGCTGTCTGCAAAGGTTTGAACCCAAATGCAATTTTGTTTCAAATTGAGGGCTAAATTGCCCCTCTTTTTTCACTGCGTCTCTTATGCCACCTTAGCATTTGGTGTCAGGAAATTACTGAAATGCACTGAGAAAAAAAACAAGGCCTTGTGCCTGCTGAAAATATAGCTATTAGTCTCGGTCTTTGCAGGGATCTTGCAAGGAGCATACTTTGCTTTTGCTTTACCTGTCGGTGTCTTTTGGGTTTCCACTGGATGTTGTACCTAAAAAAAAGAATGTTTTTTTGTTAAAATTATCAAAAAATATGGAAGGTTTCAATACATACTGTATATTGTATGTCACAAAACACACAATGAGATATTAGAAGAGTACAATAAGGAAAAACAAACAAGAGTTCCTAAGATTTTAATTATTTAACCATCATTACTGAAATATTCGTCCCCTCATCTAAATAGCTTCATTAGTCAGCGTGAGGCTCAGTTTAAGCCAGTTCTGTTCATTCTTAATTCTCTCCTACCTACGTCCCCACTACAACTTTCTGCTGCAAATATAACTGGTATCATTAGTCCAATTCTTCAAGTTATTAATCTAAAAAACTTCTAGATAATCAGTTTTTATTG
>NC_050520.1:31244127-31246880 GCF_002922805.2 Oryzias melastigma | reverse complement strand
AGTGTTCCCCATCTCTATTGTCTGTGGTTGCAGGATCTCTGGTGCCTTTTGTGGTGGCAGCCCCTAAACCCAGCAGTAAACAGGAGATGCCTTCAAACTGAAGAGGGAGTCCTACTTGACCTGAGCCTGCTTGACCTGTGAGTTTTTAAATCTGACAAGAATGCTTGCCATTAAACATGGCATTTTTTTAGACTATTTACACCTTTCTGGAATATCAAGAACAGTACAGCGGATTTGCTTCTTTCAAAGACAGCTATCTGGTCTTAAGTGCCATGACTTTTTTTATTAAAATGATTTTCTAGAACACAGTAACTTTAAAACAAAAATCTTGTTGCAAGGAAACTTCTACACAATCTATTCTATAGCATGCAAGACTCTACTAGGTGCATTTTATGGAAACAAATCTGTACACCGCATGACCTGTGATGGAGTCTGGAAGAGAATTTGACGAGCAGCAGTTCTCCTTGAGTACAAAAGTAAATTAATAAAAGTGCAGGAACAAAGGCTAGACAAATAAGGTTAATCAAAAGCTTTCAGTGGATTTATGTAAATGCATCAAGCCTGCTGACAGCCCCTACAGCGGCTAATGCACTACTGAGCTGTACAGAAGCTGCAGGAGGGGAGGCCTTTCTAGGCTTTTGCCGTATACAAACCTGCACATATTTTTGTTCTTTTGTTCATTCCTACACCAATTTAATGAATAACACACTGCCTGATCGCTGGAAGAGTACACAGTCCAGATTAGTGCTAACAGCAAATGCAACTCTCCAGCAGTCTGGTGTTAACAGGATTGCTCTGAAAATCAAAGAATTGTAGAAGTTTTATGAAGACTGTTCAAAGTGTTCTGTGTAGATGAAAATTAACTCGTTATTTTTAGGAAAAAATAAATAAGTAAAATTATTTTTAGCAGAAATTCAGATGTGTATAAAATACTCATATTTTGCTAGCTTATGAACAACAATAAAACGTTTTTACATTATTTTTATTCAGCTTTTTTTTAACAACAGCAGTCAATAAATATTCTGTGTTCTTGGCAATACATTAATAAGTTAAACAGACTGTTGTCTATCTCTGGGTGTTCAGTAAAAAAGAAACCTCAAGCACTGAAATGGATTTAAGGTCAAGCCTTGAACACCTACTCATGTTATGATCAATCAATCAGATGGAGGCCATTTGAAAGTCCTTGATAAAAAAAATACTGCCTATTTCCTTCTCTGCTGCATTTCCAGTTCACTGAACTTCTCCTAACTCCACTTCTTTAGTCTTTTAGGTTTTAAAAGTGGTTGCAGTATCGTTTTAGGAGGATGCCTCTAAGCCGGATAGAGACGGATGTTGGTCAGAACACGGAGAAGAGTCAAAGCTTTCAGTTGAAGCTGATTCACGTTGCCTTGGACTTCATAGATGCTATTAACCTGAAGCATAAAGCAGAGTGTCACAGAGTGCCCTGGCCGCAACCGGGACTTGAACCACGTAGAAATACATCTACAATAAAGATGTCAACTTTAGCTTTCTTTCTGCTCTGACATTTTATAAAGGACAAGCGGCACAATGATTACAGAGACGTCTAACAAGACTGACTGGAATTGTAGCAACCCAGTGTGGAATTATTTTACAAGTGAAGTTTTTGTTGTTGTTATTTTTTTTAAGAATTAGAATTGATTTCAAACAATATTGATGCTACAAAAATTGTACTCTTGTTTGGACCTTGTAAAATTTTAATATTTGTTCTTTTTATGTACAATAATGAGTGTCTGCAAAACAACATGTTATATAACATATGATGTGTTTTGTCTGCATTGCTTTAAGTGCTGGACTGCAGATAAAATCTCAGTAGCTCAAGGCTAGACAAATGAAAAGACCACCTTTTGACCTACATTTGAATGAAACCAGCAAACACCGACTTAGTGCAGCAAAGTTCTGCCTGGAGCTAAAACAAATCTGATGGTAAAATAATATACTTTAAATCTGGAAAAAGAAGATTTTATGTATATGTATTTATTTATTGAGGATAAGCTCAAATAGTAGCTCAAGTCTTGGGAGGTTAATTCAGAAAAATCTGAGTTTTTTCTTTTTGGCCGGTTGATATAGGGGAAACCCAGTAGCAGGAAGGACTTGGATTCAACCCATAAAGCTCAAAAGTGTATTTATAAAAGTTTACTTCAAATGTGGAAAAAAAACAAAAAACAACAACTAGAGAAATCCCTAAGAAACTATGTTAGAAAAGAGTACAACTAAATCCATAGGACGCTCCGATACTGAGGAAAGAGCACATCCTAAATAATGAAGTCTAATTAGTGATTCCAGACAGTTGTGACTGCTTCAAGGAGAACCCAGGAGGGTGTCAAACATTCAGGAGAAGTTACAGCCAGCCTGCACAGAAACAAATCAAATGTGAAACACAGAAGCCAAAAAAACAAAGAGATCATCGAGTTTTAGAAACAGGGGTTCAGCTGGATTTTTTATTTTATTTTTTTATGCAAACACCTCCAGCAATTATAACATCAATAGGTGTTGCTGGCTGAATCTTAAAGGTCAAATAAGAATGGCTTGTTAACTAGACAGAAAATGGATATTACCATTGATTGTTGAGGCTCTAAAGCGAATGCCATTAAAACAACAAATTAAAGGGTTTGAGTTTTAAAACTCGCAGTGCCATTATTTGAATGCATAGTTATGCTTAAATATATGACCTTCCAGAAAACTACCATTAATGCAGTCTCACTCCGACTATATGTGTGTCTATTGTAAAAGCA
>NC_050520.1:31239350-31243862 GCF_002922805.2 Oryzias melastigma | reverse complement strand
AAAAAACAAGGAGATCATCGAGTTTTAGAAACAGAAGTTCATCTGGATTTTTTATTTTATTTTTTTTATGCAAAATCCTCTAGAGTTTAATCAGAGAGAAAACCAGAACACCTCCAGCAATTATAACATCAATAGGTGTTGCTGGCTGAATCTTAAAGGTCAAATAAGAATGGCTTGTTAACTAGACAGAAAATGGATATTACCATTGATTGTTGAGGCTCTAAAGCGAATGCCATTAAAACAACAAATTAAAGGGTTTGAGTTTTAAAACTTGCAGTGCCATTATTTGAATGCATAGTTATGCTTAAATATATGACATTCCAGAAAACTACCATTAGTGCAGTCTCACTCCGACTATATGCGTTTCTATTGTAAAAGCATTCCCAGTGGTCTTTTAATTGTGTGACTGCAGTTTTTAGACCCCAAAAAAGTGTCTTTTTCCATGGCATAGTTTCTGCAGAGTAACTGTAGTTCTTCAGAAATACATCTGGGTTGAAGGAGGGACTGCTGAAGTTACGTCTTGTTCACACTGGACGTGGAACCGCCACGAAGCGGCGCGGAGCGGAGTGTGCGCGGCGTCCGCTCTCTCCTGCAATTCACACCACACACTTATTTTATTACGACGGTCGACAGGCGCTAATGCTGGAGCTCCCTGACTTATTTTATGTTTGGTCAAGGAGCCACAATGGAGAGATAAAAGAGACATGTGGATCTGGAGGTTGCAGACCCCTGCTTTAGTAATAAGTGAGGTACGTGGACTGGCTCTTCGCCTAAATACCTGTTGGATGCCCGCATGAACTACTCTCTTAATGTCTAAATTTCTAATTTCTAAAAGCCCCCACTTACCGCTATATCTACACAGTGCACTGTTTCAGCGGAATTATAAAAGATCGATAAAACCTGCCTGTGTTTAACCGACTTCAACTTACATTTATCTGGTGTTTTTATGGATTTTATGCAATTTAGTCATTTATTTTTTTACCTATAATTGTTTTAACATTTTAGCTGTGTTTTTATTGTTTTTTTGAACGTTTAATGTGCTTGTTTGACCGAGGTAATTTTAAGACCCCATTTAAATAAGTATTATTTAAATTAAAACGTACACGTTATTTACAAAAGTGTTCACCATGACTTGTCACCTGGAGCACGTAGAAAAAATGCATTTATATTCTATGGGTTTTCTATGGGTCCTGCATGCCCCGCACAGGTTTGCCCATTTCTTCCGGTCAGACAGCCCATGTCTACCTGTAAGAGTTGTGACAAAGCCCTTAACAAAATAATTAATTTATGACATGACGTTGACATCCATAAAATCACAAGACATTTGTGCAGCTTTTCAAATGATCCCAATGAAGCTGCATTATTGGAGAAAAATCTTGAAATTATATGAATAATTCATTTTGTAAGGAACAGTAAGTGTGTCTTTTGTTCACAACATAACATTGTTTTAATTTGAATTATTTTTTAATGTCTTCAAATGTGATGTTGGAATATAAAATTGTGTTTTTTATTGCTAAAAGTTCCTTTAAATATTTAATCATTTCCGTCTGTATCAGGTGACTTTAAGAAAAGACATGTTTTGAAAGAAACCATTTGTTATAATACTCCTGGGGGTTTTGTTGTTGCTTTATCTTTACTTTGCAGGTTTTGTAAAGCCGTCGGCTGCATTGAGAAGACACACATTTGTCTCAGCATCCTCTGAACATCAAGGCCGGTCTGCTCGCTGCAGCTTCAACCTGCAGGTAGAGATTGGGATACATTTTAGATAAGTATTAAGATTACAGTAATCAGTGTCTAATGATAATGAGCGTCCTCCAATCACCAATGGTGCAGCTGTCAGAAAATTGTGTTTTAAGGAGGATCTGAGTGCAGGAAATCAGAGCTTGAATAGTTTTTTACATAAACTGAAGCTGATAATTAAAAGAATCAAATGGTGGCAACATTTCAAATGATATAAAACACAGACATAAGCCAGACAAACACAAATGGAACCAGAGCGAAGAAAATTTGAGTAACAAAAACCACAGGATTGAATATTTTGTGGCTAAATTCACAAGCTGCATTTACCATTACAAATATATTCACAAAACTTTATCTAAATTCTAGAAATGTAAGGGGATAGCAGGCGGTGCCGGACACTTCTGAGGGGAAGCGATCAGTTCTGGAAAATATTTTTATTTTTAAAAGGGATGTGTTGTAAAACACGTATTTAGACTTTTATATTTATAATTGGCCATTTCTCTTTAAGAAAGTGGGAAAATGTGAAGTTTCACCATCTAAGTTTAAAGCGACTTATAAGAAAACTCTGATGACCCACCATTCTAGTAGTGTTTCGACACTTATAGACGAATCTCTGAGACGTGAAAGTCTAACCACAGATTGCTGCGTAACTGAGATTTTGTGTGTGCGTAGCAAGTGATTCGTGCATAATTTTTAAAGATTTGAGATTGTAATCAGTTTCAAGCTGTTGTAATTTTAATTTCTGCATGTACAAATTGCATTTCTTATTTTTTTATTTTGTTTTTTTTTTTTACTTATGCACATAATGTATTATGAGTTACGCACGTATAAATTAAGAATTTACACCCTCAAATCAAGAATTACATACGCACAAATCAAGAATTATGCCCCGATGAATCTGGGTGATACTTATTTATCTCCATACTAGCGCTCATCATCATCTATCAAAGGAGATGTCGGCGTCTTATTCAGGCCACGGAGCAGCAAGCTATGTGAAAGCAGCTAGGGATGAAGCTATTTTGGGAAATCCATGTTGGTGATTTTACGGAGGAGCTGTGATCCCATGATCACATTGTGCATCATGTGATGTGATCCACATGACACGCTCAACTTTTGATGACCTGTGGGACCTCTTGTTGCACCTACTATCCAGGACTCAGGGAAGCCATTTTCTACCAAGTTGCAGATCAGATGTAGTTCAAAAAATTCATTCATTTGTAGCTTTATGAAATACGTCATTTATGATTGACATTATGACATTCTTAAAGCGCAAAAACTTTTTTCACCTTTATTCGAATTTTTGGTGTTTCCATTGGGAATTTATGATTGCAAATCCAATTTGAACAATTGCATAGTCAATGGAAACACAGCTATTGTTAAAAAAAAGTTTTATTTTGTTGAAACATCATTGCCTTGAGAGAACAATTGCAGAAAAGTCATACTCAGAAAGGTGGGAAACTATACTTGTTGCTGAATATTATAACTATTACAGTATAGATCTGTATTCAACATTTCAGAAAATAATAAATTAAAAAAGAAAATAAACGTATATTGTTTATCCTTAAACTTTCACTCTTGGCTATTGACATCGTAGTTGGTCAGCGCTGAAAACTTAGTAAAAATGCTGACACACTTGTACTCACATCATTATCCAGGTGTCTGTGGTGAGGAGCCACAGTTGTTGTCACTGGTTAGTGTCTGTTCTCATCTTGCTTGTTTATGTCACAGCAACACAAAAAAAAGGCAACCTACTCTGTGACACCTAAATGTGGTTTATAAAAACATTACATCTTCCCATTGAGAATCAACAGTTAATGCACAGAAAAGTTGCCCACCCATAAACTGCTATGAAAAGATGTTTAACATAATTACTTAATTGCTTGAGTAATTATGTCATTGCATTAAAATCCAGAATAAATCTTGGTTGTCTCCAGAAATGTAAATGGGGAAATAGAAGTTTGAATTCAGAGTGTGGTTCTGTGGAGCTCACACTAATGAGGGGTTTCAGCCTGAGCAGCACCCTCTCTGTCAGCACCGGGTAACAAGGGGCTGTCAAGATGTCAGTGTACTTTATATAAAGAGTTTTATTGTCTTGAACTCATGTTTAAAACTGACCAACTGTCATCCATGACCAGCAGGAAGTGTCCAGGACTTCATTTCCCATTCTTTAGGCTTCAAGACTTTTTAATCTCCCAGTGCACCGGGGAGCTTTTTTAGGGGGTGAAGTTCTTTTTTCTCTGAAAGCTTAATGAGGCAGCAAACATTAAGAATCCTGAATTGCATTTAACGTCACATAGCTGTCCTGGAGTTGTGTGTATAAATGGGCATGCATAGTTTTTCCTGAGCGCTCAGTTATAATCAATCCTCTTTTTGTCAGTCTCATCAACACTGAGCCGATGAGTCGTTACAGCTCTCTCTTGTCTGACATCCAAATTGAACTGGACTATGACACTATTTCAAGAACAAATTTCACTGATTGGACGGGAGACTGATGAACTCTGATACAACCATCAATAATCTCAGAGTGAGGGGACGTAAAACTGTGATGTTCTCTGTCAGAGCCACTAAACATGCAGGGACGTCAGATCTTTCATTATGTGCTTTTAAATGTGTATTTGATCAAATACAGATCCTATTGAAACCTCAGGTTGAAGACATTTAAAGAGTGGAGTCTGGATCAGCGGGATTGAAGTATCGCACCACGGCAGAGGTGTCAAACTCAATCGCACAAGGGGCTAAACTCCAAAACACACGTTAGGTCCCGGGGCGAAC
>NC_050520.1:31238348-31239303 GCF_002922805.2 Oryzias melastigma | reverse complement strand
AGGATAAACATTTATTGAACACTCTAAAACTACATTTTTTAAACTTTAAAACCGTAACTTTATAACATAATTATGAATTAGATATATAGGATTACCTGCGATGATGCTAGTGTGAATGCTTAAGATGAATTTTGTTGCTGAAAATGCTGAAGCTGATAGCTGAAATCACTGAAGCTAATTGTTGAAAATGCTGAAGGTGATAGCTAGCTAAAATATTATCTAAATGCCAAATTAGCCTAAAAAAATCCTAAATTAGCCGAAACAGCCAACATTTAGCTTAAACATTAGAAAAACTTTAAAATAGGCTAAAAAACTGAAAGAAAAGCCTAAATTAACCAGAACAGCTAGCATGTAGCTGAAATATTAGCTAAACTCCAAAATAGCCTTAAAAATCTCAGTAAATGCCAAAATAGTCCTAAAAGCTATCAGAATGAAAATTTTTAAAACTTTAAAACTGTAATTTTTTTAACATAATTATGAATAATAAAAATGCAGGAATGTTATTCCAGAATAAATCAACTTAACTTTAAAATAACTTTCAATATTTTACCCTCCATAAAAATATTCTTTGTAAAAATTATACTAATTAGAAATGAGCGCAAGATAACATGGGGCCAGTAATAAAAATAAAATAAAATGATCTGGAGGGCCGGATCTGGCCCCCGGGCCTTTACTTTGACACATGTAACTAAGCAGCAATGCTGCAAATTTGAAAGTAAAATCTAAAGTTCTTCTCAATAACAGAAAAAGAGTTATATTCATGCATTTTTTGGGTCTTTGAAGCAGCTTCTGGTCATCAGATTTATCATCTCGCTGGTGAAGCATGGCAGCTGGCTGTTACCATCACAGGAACATTAGAGTTATTGCAGGCAGGTGGATCCAGGTTTCAATCAATCAATCAATCAATCAATCAATCAATCAATCAATCAATCAATCAAGATACTTTATTAATCCC
>NC_050520.1:31216417-31238060 GCF_002922805.2 Oryzias melastigma | reverse complement strand
CTACACATCAACCCGTAGACATCTAATCCCTGCTTTCTCATTCCAAGCTCGTCATACAGTGTTTGGACATATAGTTCGGGTTCCCGCCAAATCACTTTTTGACGTTTTAGATCTCCCCAACTCATCGTTTTTTGACGTGCTGGCTGATGTCCACGTCAAAAACCTCGGGACGGGAACTAGTATTGGTCCGAGGGCTGCTTGGTACTGAGCCAGAGACGCTAATCAGGGGTCCCCGACCCTCGGGAGGCATACTGGTATCAAACCTGCACCAGAACGCAGAGAGGATCGGTACCGGGTTAGGGTTACCGGATTCAGGTATCCAAACCCTAACCAGGTACTGGTACCCTAACCTGGTTTCACGTTCGGTACCGCCTCCCGAGATTTCATGTGAACAGTCAGCACATTAAAAACATTGGGAGTGAGAATGTGAGGCAAATAGACTAACAAGGTCTATTTTTCATATGATGTCCAGTAGACCTCTACAGGAGATATATATTACGTATCTAATCCTGTGTCTAGTGGGATAATGATCACTTAAAGCTTGTGGGTTCTGTGTCAGTGGCCTGAATGTGAAAACATTAAATTCAGCAAAACAACAAATTTGTCATGGAAGTCCACACTCATCATACCAAAATCAAATCATGTAATGTCCTGGAATTCAACATTCCTGACACAGAGGTGGTAAAATCTAGCAAGCTCTCACTCATTCAACCCAGCATAATGAAATTGTATTTTAAATCTAAAAGCTGGATGGGATGGGGTTTGGAGCTCCCACTGAGACCCCAGTGGGCAGATCAGATGCTCGTGGAGGGGGCTCAGGTCTGCTTCTGGAGAGGGTGGCACCCACCCAGCTCTTCTCAGCATGCATGGTGAAGAGCCTGGAGCTGGGAAGTCAACCTACCTCTTGATGCCTCTGGTGATTTGTATAAAAACAGTGTGTGTTCAAACCTCAGTTTCTCAACTCTACAAGCCATAGCTCCATGTTCTCCTCTTATATAAATTCCTTCCACAAATGCCGAACACAAAAGAAAACGGAGATTAGCTATTTAATCTGTTTAAGGGGGTGCTCTAGAGAGCTTTTTTGGAGGGGGTGTGGGGTCATAAACTGGGGTACAGACTGATTTTGAATCGAGAATTGTGGCACCCCAACTGGTGATGCTACAAACCACATTACACCCAAGCTGTGGGAAGTTTGTGTCACAAGAGGTCAAGTTGTGGGTCCACACCTTCATGTTCCAAGAAACTTTGTATTTTACATCCTCACTTCTGCAACTGGAGTCTTGGTTTGGCGTTTTGTCGTACTGTTGGAGACCTCAACCTGTTGCTGTCTCTTTACTCCCACAGAGTGGTGGGGGGGGCGCATCCCTTTTGTCTTGTTCTGTGCCACCCGTAAGGCAGGGTGATGGTCCGCATTGCCTAGGTTGCCATTAGGCACATGTGTCAAAGTCAAGCCCACGGTGGCCTGATAAGGTCCTCCAGATCATTTTATTTTATTGTTATTAATGACCCGATGTTATATTGCGCTCATTTCTAACTTGTATAATTTTGACAAAATATATTTTTATGGAGAGTAAAATATTGAAAGTTATTTAAGGTTTAATTTGATTTGTTCTGGAGTTGGATTCCTGCCTTTTTATTATTCATAATTATGTTAATAAGATACGGTTTTAAAGTTTTTAACAATGGCATTCTGCCAGCTTTTTGGACTACTTGGGTATTTACTAAGATTTTTAGTTTATTTTGGAGTTTAGCTAATATTTCAGCTACATGCTAGCTGTTTTGACTAATTTAGGCTTTTTTCTTTTTTTCATTTCTTTAGGGTATTTTGGAGTTTAGCTATTTTTTTCAGCTACATGCTAGCTGTGTTGGCTAATTTAGACTCTTTTTAGTTTTAAGCCTGTTTTGCAGTTAGACTAATATTTACATGCTAGCTGTTTTAGTTAATTTAGGCTATTTTCAGTTTTTTAGACTATTTTGAAATTTTGCTATTTTTTCGGCTACATGCTAGGGGTTTTGGCTAGCCTAGGTTTTTTGTTTAGTTTGTCTTTTAGGCTAATTTGGCATTAAGCTAATACTTTAGCTGGCTATCAGCTTCAGCGTTTTCAGCATTTTTAGCAATCAAATTCAGCTTACAGCATTCACACTAGCATTAACGCTGGTAATGCTACATATATAGTTCATAATCATGTTAAAAAGTTACGTTTTTAAAGTTTTACTATTTTAGTTTTAGAGTGTTCGATAAATGTTTATCCTGTTCGGCCCACCACCATGTATGTTTTGGATTTTGACCCCTTGTATGATTGACTTTGACACCCCTGCCATAAGGACATTCTCTGTTGGAAGACATTTAAGATTTGCTTTTTTTCTTGGGTTGTGGAGTTTTGGGTGGGTGGGACTGGACCTCAGTCATGCAGGGGGTCCAACCTCTCCCCAGACTGCTTCTGTCACTGAGTGGCTGGTGTCAGGTTTCATCAGGGTTGGCCACTTTTTCCTTGATAAAAATGCAATAAATAAAATAGATAAGTGATTATTTAGAATGAAATAAAAACAAAAATATAATCTTTATGATCTTGCATGTTCCTACCCATAATGCATGTTTGGATTAACACGTAGCTGATATCCTTGGTAAGCCATGGTAAACGTTTATAGACCCATTAGGTGGCATTGAAGCATTTCCCACAGCGTACTTGATGATTTCTTACAGCTTACTGCAGCAAACTGGTGAAAAAACACTTCTCCATTGGGACCCTGGCTGCCTGAGCTGCAGTGAGCTCCGGCTTTGGCCAAGAGGGTCAAGAACTCTACCTTCCCTTTCTATATTCTGTAACATCGTTGTATATTCTCTTAAGGAAACGCTCAGCTTGGCACATGTGTATAAGTATGTGTGAGTCAGCAGAAATGTGTGTGTGCATGTTTGTGTGGGTTTGCATAGTGTGAGAGTTTATGTGCAAAATGGTTATATGTGTGTCTATTTCCATAAATGTTTAAGTGTGTAGATTTGTGTTAAAAATTCACAAGTGACATTAACAATGATAAACTTAAAAAATATATTGTAAATATATTTTGGAAACAGAAGCTTCAGATCAACATGAAAAATGGCTTCTTAAGACATTCAGGTTGGGGGATTTTGGTTAAAAACTTCTTAACCTTAATTAAAACACTACTGGGAACATTTTTTTAAATAAAAAAATAGTCACAGGGGGACTTCAAAAAAGTAGACCATTAATTGACTGTGCGCCCTATAGAGCACAAAATTGAGAACTCAATTTTCTTTCTCAGAACACAAAAAGGTAAACATAAGTGAACAGAAATGAAAAAACTCAGTACTGACAAAAAACAAACAAGGATAAACTAAACTAGTTTCAGGATTGTTTTCTACAGATACAGAGGTTGGGTCTGTAAAATGATGAGCAGTCTTCACAGATCTCTCAACTAACTTCTCATGAAAGCCAGTGATCATCATCTCATCTGCAAAAAGCATTTTTTATCAACATTATAAAACTAAACAGTAAATGAACACACAGTAGGGTTCATTAATCACAGCAAAGTAAACTGTCAAAGCACAGATTAAGCTATGAGCTGCTAAATGATGTTGCAGCAGATGAGCATAGCATCAATATGTTAGCCTTCTTCATTATATCACCAGATTAAATCATATATATTTGTGTACTTTGAAATAACCTAAGGGTTAGATTGATCCTGGGTTAGGTTTTAGCTTTTCTCAAGTCACTGAATAAACAGGAAGGCTAATAGAATACCGCAGCAGCTGTTTGCTCCTCTGTGTGTCAGAGAAAGAATCTGTACATAAAATTAAGAACATTATAGCTTAACACACACAAATATGCTTGCACAAACACACTACTCTTTTTCAGTTCAACTTTTCCTTCCCAGGTGCATTTGTATAATCCGTTTTCCAAATTTGTTATTCTTCCAGTGTCTTGTTAAAATTCAACCTCCTTTTCATTTTAAAGTGAAATTACTTCCTCAACCTTCCACCTGTGAGTCCTCTACCTGCAGGTCTCAGAATCATTTTGCAAAAGTCAAACGGGCAGATGAAGCTTCAAACTGAGGAGACGTGTGGGATGCTGATCATTAGCTTCACGGTCATTGCTTATAACATGTCTATTCTGCAGGTCCAGAAAATGCCAGTCAGGCTGTGATACCAAGCAAAACAAAGCAGATGTTAATGTTCTTTTATGCAGGCCTTGAAGCAAAAACATGTAGCTGAGACTGTATAACATTAAAAGTCCAGGTGCTCATCACCATCGCTGAAAGCAACCTTTTCATTTTAAAGGGCCTATAGTATAGGCCTATACTCATCCCTCACTATACAGAACCCCAAAGCAGTATGTTGATCCGTATTCCAGAGTATTCCTCTAAAAACCTGCACTTTCTGCAGCTGCCCCTCCCTTACCCATGAAAATGAGTCAGATTAACACACTAATAGTGTTAATCGACAAGCTAACGAGCCCCCCCAGCTCGCTCATGCTCGTGTGTGAGGTTCTAGACAAAACCTTCAAACCTTCAAAACTTGAATAAACTCAAGTTATTCGTTTATGAGATCGAAGTGCAGCTTTCACATTTTCTCAAGGATCCAAGTTAGACCCGCCCACACGATGTGAGTTAGACCCGCCCACTAAGTTTCACAGGACAGTTTGAAAGAAAACGCAATGCAATGGTCTGTCCACTGCCCAGACCATGAAATCCTTATTAAATCATGAAATAAATCAATGTTTCCTAAATCATTTAAAAGTTAATTTTTTTATCAACTACTGACACATTTAATTACACTTTTATTTATTTAATGCCAATTTTAATTAATTAATGTCACATTTATTTCATGATTTCACATTAATATTTCAATTAGTCACTTCCAGCCTATAATCGACTATGAAATAATTAAGTATGTCATGAAATATTTCAATGTACTTTTTAATGACTATTTTATCATTTTAATGCCATATATATTCAATTATGTATTTATTTATTTCCAATGTTATTAATTTAATGACAAATTTAAATAATTAATGAGACATTTATTTACTAATTTAATGGTGCATATATTTATTTCAAATTCTCCTAGTCAGTCCTCCATACAGAGATCGAGTTGTTTTACTTCCAGTTATGGAAAGAGACCACAAAAATAACTCACATTTATAAATAATGTGTTCTTTTGTGTGCCAAAGGTAAAATACGATCATATATATGAAAATAGTTTACTCTGAAAAGCTTAAAAAAATCATGGTATAGGTTAAGTAGGGGTGTCTATGTTTCCCTCTCCAGTCTCAACATCTCAATACATGATCCATGAATTCATTCATTAACAAAAGTAACCAAGATTTTGTGGAGATACGATACAGTCCAATTCCTTTACCTAAATGGCTACTATCTAGATATACATTATTCAGTTTACATTTAAAACTGTAAATGAATATGTATTTTAACAGGGAAACTGTTTTTTACATTCACTTTTTTAAGGAACAAGAACAAAAACAAAATGTCTCTGAAAAAACAGAGACATTAGAAGCTTTAGACATTAAAACCTGGCATTTTGTGGCTTAGAAAAGTATGATATTAATTTATGCCCACAACACACATCCATCACTGGGATTCACTTTCCACCATTTGTAAGTGACCCGACTTGGTGGAAGCAATCGTGTGATTGGATATCTTCTTGACAATAGCAACAACACCAAGAAGATAAACTGAAACAGTTGACCAAAAACTGATTATGTTCTTCTCGATCAATTTTTTACTTTTTTTATTAACATAATGTTGTTCATATTTATGATATTCAACTGATACTGTTGTTACTCCCATAATAATTGCCTTATTTTTTGGAGTACAAGTCATGTTTTATGTATAGTTTGGCCGGAAGTGCAAATATACTCAGGTTTATATATATATTAGGGCTTTCAGATTTGTCGCGTTAAAAACGCATTAATCTGACGTGTGCATGATGGCGACAATTTTTTTGACGCATTAATCGCGGATTCTTTCATACGTACCTTTCCATACCGCGCGCGCTGGCGTCCCGCCCTCCAACTCACCGGCTGCTCTCACTAGATCACGGGCGGGTCTACAACCACCGAGCTGCTAGCTAGAACCGGCCCGGCGCCAGGACGCGGAGAGCTCCTGCACTCTAACCCGGCTCCGGTTCGCGTCCAGTACCACGTCTGGTGGTACCGGCTCGCGTCCCGAGAGCTGCAGACCCCCGGCGTTCCGAACAGCAAGCACACCGGGGGACGTTTTAAATGTTCTGGAGGTTTAAGCGTGATCCAGCCCCAGCATAGCGGTCTGTCTGCCGGCATATTCATGGCGTGAGCTCCGCTGGACACGTCGCTGCATCGAGCTGCAGCCAGAGAACGCGGCGGCAGTAACAGACTGTCAAACTATCCACAGAGTATCCCGCTTTTCTCAGTCTTTAATGTTTTAAAAAAACAAAAGTTAATACGAAATGATAAATCTCTATTTCATTTATTACTGTAGTTCAGCAGAGGAGGAAAAGATTTGGTCCTGACAAAAAATGAACATGAAAGTGTTATGGAAATTTCATTTTTGATGCTTATTTTATTTTACTGAACGTTGATTGAAGTTTTGAATTTAAAATGCCCTTCACTTGCACTTGGGCTTTTGTTAGGCACTTTATGTTACAGCCTTTTATTGTTAAGAAAGTTTATCTCAATACAATGTTACAAAATAAAGTATTTCTGATGAAAACTATAAATTTTTCAATTCTTGTTTTCATAATTAATGTAGAACTGCTAAATTCCACGAACCACACATTTTTTTTCTTAAAAAAAGGCCACATGTAAATTTGTGATTAATCGCGAGTTAACTCTGGAAATGCGATTAATCGCGATTAAAATATTTTAATCGCCTGACAGCTCTAATTATTATATATTATTATTATTACTTATATTATTATATACATCATTATATATGCTATACAGGATTTGCAAGCGTGTGCATATTAGCAGTTTATCTCGTTTACTCATCACAACTGATGATTAGTTTTAAATGTACAGCAAAAAAAAAAAAAAAAGGATATCGTCTTCTTTCCAATTGAATGTTTCATATGGTAAAGATAAAGTTCCTCCACACTTTGGTGTTGTCACCAGTGCTGTATAAAAGTGACTCAAGATGTGATGTGTTTGAAATTAGGATTTTTATTTTAGGGTAAAAACATGAAAAGAATCATAAAATTAAAAGTTTGATCAACCTCAAAAAACAGATTCATTACAGTTGTTGATTTTACATTGTTATTTATGAACGAAAACAGAGACTTGGTTCATACACATCTTTAGTCCAGCATGGTTACATCACAACGCCATTAAAGTATAGAAGCCAGCACACCAGTCCATACTGTGAAAGATAAAACATTGAATAAAATCTGAACGTTAAAGAGTATCTGTAAATTTCATCTGTTTATTAATTTAGTAGAAAGGGCAGCTTTGAATTGGAAAAAAAACACTGAACTTCACATTATACTTTATCTGTAGAGTGAAACAGGATGATGACTTAAAACAGGACTGAAAGCAAACACTTTTAGCCCAAAAGTGAGCCTGCAGAGCCCTTAGAAAAGACCATTACTCGCTTAGCTCAGGCTCAGGAATTGGTTTCTCCAATTTAAAGGCTGTGAGTTTATCTTCTCCCCTCAACATGTGGAAATGTATTTAGAACTGGAAGAGGAAATCACCCCTTCTGGCACTATAGCATACTGAATAGCAGCTAAAATTTGAGGGGCTAACAGAGATTCAGTGAACAGTAACAGCTGTGGAGCCAAACCTTCAGTTTGTAAACCCTTTACTCCACATATGTTCCTTTCTGTTTAGCTGCATATTTTAAAAGCCACTGTGCTAGTGTTCTTTTCGTGGTTTTAAGCTCCTGGTGTTGCTACGGATCAAGCCAAAACTCCACTGGACGCCTGGGCGGAACACACCAGCTTCATTTCTGTTCAAAGCAAATTCCTTGTTCCCTATTTTTATCTGTTTCTGCCCTGCAAGCTGAGCTACGAACTCAGAATTACCAGGAGCTTTTTGACAAGGTATGTCAGCTCCTTCTCAGATGCAAAAATTAGGCACACAGAGAAAAGAAGATTGTCCCTACTGTGAAACATGGAGGAGGCGTGGATGTGTTCTGGGGCTGCATTTCATGAATCCACAGGATATCACACATTCGTATGACTATTTAGGCATTCTGAAGTTAAATGTGTTGCCTGGTCTTCGCCTCAGGTCACAGGATTTCCAACAGGATTATAGACCAAAAACACAAAGTTAAAAACAAGAATGACTAAGAGAAGAACATTGTACCATTCTAAATGTGCCTTTTTGTAAATCCTACTGAGCATCAGAGGAAGGAGATAAAACATTCCAGCAAGAACAATGAAGTATATATATATATATATGTATATATGATAAAAAAAAAAAGAATCAAGTACTGCACTAGCAGCCAGTTCAATGAGGCTAAGATTGGGGTTAAGTGGTCAAACTTTTTTGCCCCACAAAAAAATCTTGCTACCGCATTTTGGACCAGTTGCAGTCTGGCTATTGAAGCCTCGTGTAACCTAGCATATAAAGAGCTGCAATAATTTAGTCTGGACAGCATGAAGGCATGGGTGACAATTTCAAGGTTCTTTTTTGAAATAAAAGACTAAATCCTAGTAATATACTGTAAATATGTGTTATATTATTTTAAAAAATAAACCCTTCAGTCTGATTTTCTGAAGTTTTAACAATTATATATACACAAGTTTTTGGTGATACAATTTTGACCTGTCAGAACCTCACAGCTCTTCATCAGATGTTTGCAAAAAAACAAATGAAAACCCGTATCATCCAATAACTTTGATACAGTGATATCTGCAGGTAAGCAGGATTATTGTGCTCCATAATTCTCCATGAGCTGCCACTCACTATAGCTATTTCCATGTCACACAAACAAGACAGAGAAACTATTTCCAGGGAAATGATTGCTTTTTTCTCTCCATTCTATTTGATGTCAACATACTGCATGCTGATGGTTGGCCTTTAAATCGGCCCCCCCTGGTTCTATCCTGACCTCCAAGCTCATTACATTAGAGCTTTTCTTATCAACTCTTTTTTTTTTGATGAAATAGTCATGAAAAAACTACTAAAACACCAAATACACTAACAGAACAATGTATCAATCCTAATGAATAGAGGAATGAAAATGACAACGCTTGTGTCTGTTAAGAAGCTGCACGTAATTTCTTGATTTGATATCTAATCAATTTTTTGAGTGCAAAGCAATGACAATAGAGAAATTCCTTTTTGGTGTTGTTGCTTCTGTGGCTTCACAAGAACATGAATTACACTCCAATGTGTTTCATTAGACAAGCAAAAGTATCTGGCAGCATAGTTTTGAGGTGGGCAGCAGCGCTTCCTCAGAGCAAAAAAATGTTTCTGGCTTAAATCCCAGCTGCCTTCCCCCCACAACCCTAACATAATGACAGTTGGCAGGGAAGGTTCAGTCCTCGCAATCTGCTTGAAGACAGATAGAACGTGCTGCTGTGAAGGATGCAGATCAGGTCACTTGAATTGTAGTAGAAATTCTAAATAATTTGTTTATAACTCAAACAGCCACAATTAAAAAATGAAAAGAAAATGTGACAAATAACCCAAACTGAGAAGTAAAACAATTAAACTTTGGAAAAACAAACTTGAAACCAATATTGCCAAATAAGCTGAGGGTTCTCAACTATTGTGAAATGTAAAACAAAACTGGTATGCCCAGAAAACATAAAACCCTACTCAAACTCAAAGCTTGATTTGAAAATAACCAGTAAAAAGTACCAAAATAGCTCCATGTTATCTGCCAAGGATGATGTTAATAGATCAGGTTAATTTTTTTTGTAGAGTTCTGCAAAACCATCTGTAATCACATCTCCATGTTTGGGTTCAGGGACCCGTTTCAAGAAGCTGGTTTAACAAATTCAGAGTTCAAGCCTGAACTCAGAGTTCACTGACTCCGAGTTCATAAACTCAGAGTTTTCTGCTTCAGAACAGCTGAAAAGAGTTGATTTAATCAACTCTGAGTAGTTGGACCATAAAAAGCCCTGAACAATGGAGCAAAGACATTACGATTCACCATGGCAACGGGAACACCTTTAGGGCGTCATATTTCACGGTGACAGAAATAGATGTGTAAGCATATGCCGACTGCGAGCACATTTTACTCAAGAAAAGCAACACAGCTGCAGCGGCAAACAGAGAGAGTTTAATGTGTACGAGTTCATGTGTACGCCTACATTTGAATCATTTCAATTCAAGATAAGAACTAAATAATGTCAGGAAAGTCATTTTGTCACTTGTTCAGTAAGGAATGGTTTTGATCTGTCAATAATCTCTGTAATTACATGAATGGCCGTTTATTTTCATCTAGGAGGGAAACAGGGAAAAAAATTGAGAATTGTTGTTTAAAAAATACAGATTTAGGAGTAGAATGATCAGAATCTCCTCCATCTTGGTTCTTGTCTCCACCCACTGATCTCGTCATCAACAAATCATAGGGGAGAGCTGAGTACCTGACTGGTTGATGCGTCTTCTTTGCCAAAGTTCAGATTTTCCAACTCTCTATGTGCTACGATGCTCAAATCACGCTGCAGGAGCTCTGATTGTGTCTGTGTCTTCACATTGAAGCTGGACGCCTCTACAGCGTGAATCACGTTTGGTGTAACACTGACCGGCGCGCTCCATCCGAGAACAAGCAAGTATGTTTTTGAAGTCACTCATGTGACATGTGTTAGTAAAAATCATGGAATCTATAGTGTCAAAACACATCAAGATCACACAGAAAAACAGGACTTGTTAAAGAATTGAATCTATTTGAGGAATTATTCATGTTTTTATTCATTTGCATGATAGAAAATAAACATTTTTAACTGCTCATTCTAAAATTAAACTAAGTCATGCTTCGCTTCCCCGCCCCCTCTCTGGACAAGTTTTATTCTCAGCTGAGATGAAGTTTGATGTCGATATTTTTTCCTTCATCACAATTTAGCCGAGTCATTAAACTGGAAAATATTCCATCAAACTTTCAGAGAATTTCAATGAGAGAAGCATCAGACACACTGTGATAAGTAAAATACACACAAAATTGTTCCTTTATTTCATTGCTTCAGTTTAATGGCCTATTTGTGTCCCTTTATAGACCCATTCCAATCATCTTTTGATCTTTTTAGTAGTGATGATGCAGTTTTTAGACAAAACTAGAAAACCTGTGTTGTTTTGTAGGACGAGTCTATTGACAGCTCCTTACAACCTCAGTCTAACATTACTGGTGCAACAAAAATGCAGCAGGATTGCAACTATTCCAGTCGTACAGTTTTGAGCGAGGTGCCAACTCGGATGAGGAAAACGAAAACGTAAAGTCTGTTTGTCTTCAGAATGGAGCGGGAGCTTTTGGTCCACTCAACAGATTTACGGCTAAAGACTTTTTCAAACTGCCTTTTTTTGTCTGCTCCTGATTCATGTTTTGCATAAGGAAATACTCAGAAATGCAAATTTGAGCTTGATTTTATTCATAAATATCCTCTATCCTCAGAAAAATGCCACAAGAACATGTTAAAAACACTATGGGTCTTTAAGCATTGATTCTGCTGCAGAACAATCAAATAATAGGTGAGAGCATTTTTATGTAGCATCAGAAGTTTAGTTTTTAACTTATTTATATTAACTTGTTTAATTGAAAAAGCTCAATTTCCTGTCATATAGACTCCAGTATTTTACCTTGAATCTTGAACAAACCCAGACACTATGTGCAATATTGGTGTAAAATGTAATAAGTATATAAAAAAAATGTTCCTTCCTAATTTTTTAGACTACTTAAAAGTGTCATGTAATTCCCAAAAATATGGCAACCATCCAATGTATAAACCTGCATAATCCCTCTCAGTGTCACATGGTTTCTGGCATTCCAGCCAAGGTTGGGCTAGAAAAGGTTGGCAGTATTCTGGATGGTCCGCCAGTCTATCTCAGGGTCCAATAGCTACGCTAGCTAAATGAATAAACTTCATCCTTTAAGTCCACAGTCCCTTAGAAACACTTTAGATTTCATCCTTTAAGTCCAAATTGTATTTCTGATGAGAAACTGTAACTAAACAGTGGTTCTTCTATCATGTTTTCTGCCTTTCTTAACCCTTTAACACCAGGGCTCCAGAGTTTATGTTCTTTGATTAGTAGTAGTTTTTTAAATGTTAACACAATCAACTTAATTCCAGTAGATTTTGAAGGAAAAAAGGGATAAACAGTTGGAACTCCTTTGAAGGTTCTCCCAAAAACAATGACAGATGAAAGTAAATAATCCAAAAATTTGGATTTAAATGTAAAAATTTGATCACTAATTTATATTTAAGTTTAAAAAAGTCTCATTTCCTTCCCTCTGCAGGAGCTTTTCCATCCTGAGTATCTTTATATAATTACATGAGTGGGATCTGGTGTGCAGCTGCTGGGCTCCCAGCTGATGATCATCTCTAATCAGTATGGCCATTAACCAGCTCCATGAATCACTTTGTAAATAAAACCACTTTTCCGAAATTTTAGCTCTTTAAAAAAAAAAAAGGTTGTTTGCTTTTAATGTTGATGTCCCGTGTAGACACTCAGTATGTGGAACACTGCTGTGTTTTCACCTTTGGTCCCATTTTGTGTGAAGCACGGTGGAAGAATGATGTAATCTTTTCTGTAATATGTTTGAATAATGTGTTGAAGCAATAAAGGCTCATTGAAGTCATCTTTTGATCTATTTTCAAAGCGTTCCTTTAATTATAATTGTGATATTTTTAGCTGAAATCAAAAACGATATTTTTTAGGTCATAGGTTCTGCAGAGTGAAGTAGTTTCATTTGAAATTTACCTTTGAGTTGTGGCAGAGAGCACAGTTTTTACTGCGTTTAAGCGTTCTCCCACTAGCTAACAGCACCTCATACCCCCAACCTAACATTAGCAATGTCATAGTAGCTTCTACGTCACGCCTACAAGCTTTTTTCATTTACTTCTGATTCACAACATTTTAAACAAAGAAATAATCAGAAATTCTATTTTGAGCTTAATTTTCATTGTATATGTCCTCCGTCATCAGAAAAATGCAACAAGAACATGGTAAAAACACCAAAAGACAAAAGGTTTTGTTAGATTCTGTCATTAAATGAACTGCTTGGAACAAATATTTCAAAGTCATTTCAAAGAATAATGTAAAAAAACACCAACAACTTTTGTGCAAGAGTCAAAGTTTAAAAAAAAAGGCAAAATAAAACAAAACAATTACCCCAAAACAAAGGTTTTCAATCCACAATTCTTAAAAAGTTGGAATATCAAATATCTGATAAATCCCAGACCCAAATATTTGAAGCCCTAAAGCAGTTACTCCCCAAAAATAAAGTCCAAATCAGGGTTAAAACTGAAGGCACGGAAATGACACATTTGTTAATGTGCTGAGCATTTCAACGCAAACATATCTGTAATCAACAAACAAATCCTAATCATATAAAAAAGAAAATGACAGGTTAACTTCCATAAAGTCATACATGTTCAAAACCAGTCATTTTTATATTTGTTCTGTATAAAATACATAATACAGGTAAAAAAATGTCCACTGTATTTCTACTGTCAAAAACACGTAAATGTCCTTACTAATATTTTAACATTAAGTGCATGTAAAAATCAAGGTCTTTAGTTGCAAATTGTACAAAATCATATAACAAAAATTGAAAAATATTGTAATACGTATAAATTAAAATACTGTAAATAATGCATTTTTTTTACCATTTTATTTAAAGTAACACCTTAGTTTTTAAAGTAAAATTCTAGCCAACACAGCTGCCAGTTTTTGTTATTGTAAAATTTACAATATTTTTTTCCTGTGCAGTTCTGAGATACATAAACTACATTAAAATAAATTTATATAATAATGTTGGTCCTATGAAACTATCCTTAAGGAAGCAGAAACAAATACTTTGCTTTAGGAAAGTTAATATTAATATTCTGTATTCTGAGAGGTATTTTTTTCCAACTACTTAACTGATGGTGATGGCTAAAAAGATTTACAGCCCGAGTCAAAGTCAAGGCCCGGGGGCCAGAGCCGGCCCTCTGGGTAATTCTATCCGGCCCTCCAGATCATTTTATTTTATTGTTGCTAACGCCTCGATGTTATCTTGTGCTTATTTCTAACTTGTATCATTTTGACAAAATATATTTTTATGGAGAGTAAAATATTGAAAGTTATTTAAGGTTTAAATTGATTTATTCTGGAATAATATTCCTGCCTTTTTATTATTCATAATTATGTTAAAAAGTTACTGTTTTAAAGTATTAAAAATTGACATTCTGCTAGCTTTTAGGACTATTGTGGCATTTACTGAGATCTTTTTAGGCTATTTTGAAGTTTATATAATATTTCAGCTACATGCTAGCTGTTTTGGTTATTTTTGTTTAATGTTTGTTCTTTAGGCTGTTTTAAAGTTCAGCTAATAGTACACACTAGGTGTATTGGCTTCTTTAGGCTTTTTTTCCGTTAATTCTGATATTTTGAAGTTAAGCTATTTTTTTTTAACTACATGCTAGGTGCTTTGGCTAACCAAAGTTTTTTTTGGTTTGTTTTTTAGGCTAATTTAGCATTTAGTTAATGTTTTAGCTGGCTATCAGCTTCAGCGTTTTCAGCTATCAGTGTTATCCTGTTCGGCCCGCGACCTAAGATGTGTTTTGGATTTTGGCCCCATGTTTGATTGAGTTTGACACTCCTAGTTTACAGTATTTAAGACGTGAGTGAAATGTTGTAGATTTCATTTTAACTGCTGAAATATTAATGCTTGACAACTTTTACAACATGTGTCACCTGCCTGGTTTAAGAAAGTACTGAATTTCTCTGAGTGGAGTGACAGTCCCTCCTTTACCTTTACCCTCTGTGCTGACATTGAAACAGTGTGAGAAATATTCTTTCCTAACGCACAAACCCAATCTGATGTAAGCCGGCATCAATACAGAAAGTGTTCTTTTTTTCAATTGATTCTCTGGTGCTCAGGTTTTATGACGACCTACATGCATTTGCACTAACTGAGCACAGAACTAGAAATAAACTGTGATTACTGTTCAGTTCCAGCTGTAGAACACATCTGCTGTATTATTTTCTATTAGAATAGCATCACAAATTTGCCCTCAAATCTGCGCAATCTCTGTCTTTCCTGTTTGTTCTCACACCGCAAGATCAGAGGATAGTTATTTGCACTGCAGGTGTTGATGCAACAGAAGCTGACTGGTTGATCCATGAGAGTTCTTCTAAAGAAGGGAATCTCAAACACTCTCAGAGCATCTTAAAGTAACTCTAAAAGTGAGGGATTATGAACTCTTTTCATTCCAAACAGGAAGGAGTCTGAAAAGCTCTTATCAGTTAAATAGAAGAAGTAAGCCTAAGCGATCATGAGATTCTCAAAATCATACTTCAAAATGTAAAATTATTTTAAAAAAGCTGTGACAGAAAGTTGAATTTATACATTAAAAACAATTATTAAGGTAGCTGTCACTTTCTTTCTCAGACATCTTTGAAGTTTTGCTTTCATGTGGTGAATATTCTTCTATGACATTCTGCTTAAGCTGACAGCAGACGGTGAGCACACCCAAAAGAAACTGCCCTGATTTTTCTATCATTATTTATTTCTTACAGAGGAACTGCTTTCTATGAAAAATGCAAAAGAAAAGCTGCTCAAGTGGCATCATTTCCTTTTTGGCCTGATAAGTAAAATGTGAAACTAAGTAAATACCAATGTAACTATAGATAATGTCAGAAAACTGCAAAAAAAAAATGTTGTTTTGGATGTTTTTGAGCATTTTGCACGTACAGCTTTGATGATTTTAAGGTTAAACTTTTACTTTTTCATAGCAGTAAAGGCTGCAGACACATTTGACAGCTTTTAATACATTATCAATACTGACAGAAGGTTGCTCAGCTAAAGGATCTGATTTCCTCTGTTTGTAGTTGTGCATTTAGATCAAAAGAAATGTGTTTAAAGTGGAGATTTTCCAGAAATTCTGCTGGCAAACGCATCGTTAAATTCTAGATCACTTTATTTTTAGCATGCAAGACTATCTATGTTTGTAAAAATGAGAACAAAAATATTTACAGAGGAAAAAAACGTAAAAATTTGCCCTTTATTCATTAATTCTTCAAAATACACCCAAGATTTCTGCATCATTGCGTTAATGTACTGTGCAATATACAACACAATGGTTTGTTGTACTCACTTGTTGTAATTTATTGTAATAATTCATGGTCATAGCGTTTTCAATGTTTAAATGGAGTAACACTTTGGTCTTTGCCTCTCTTATTTTGAACTTGCTGAAACCGCTTAAGGCAATAGTGTTTCACAAAGCTGTCAGTAACATTTTTTTTTGTTTTGGGATTCATCATGTCTTTCTTACTTAACTACAGTGTTTACTTACTTTTGCTCACATTAAAAATGAGTTTCTTTGCCTGCAAATCATTGCAAAAGGTACAGAAGTAATGGAGTACATTGGACATTGTTACTGGAGTAACAGATCATGGTGCATGTCACAGTGTGATCCAACCAGCATCCTCCTCCTGTTATTAAGCTGTCATTCTAGTGTTGAACAATCACATCATCACAAACAATAATAGAATGAAGGAGATAACTGTGGATTTTAAGGGGCCATAAAATATCTGAGACTGTCAAAAAAACATGGAGAACAACATACAATATCTCTGAGTTCTCACCACTCACTGTCAGGACTTCTTTTCCATCCACTGTTGGTGAGAAATAAAACATATTTCTGTCTTTGTTTTCCTTTTTGCTGGAATGACAGACAGTAACAGCAATTAAAGCAGTGCTGGGTGAATGGATGAGCTTTAACTCTGACACATATCATTTTTTAACAAGAACTCTTTTAATAAAACTCATTGTTTTAGAGATTTTTGTGGGTAATAAAACAAATAAATGAGTTTATTAATTAGTCTTTGCAGACTGGTTGTTGAATAAAGCACAGATAGAGGCGAGAAGGAAAACTGAAAAATACATTCCTACTTTTTTAACAGCTAAATATGATTAGTTGAAATGACTGAATGTATCTGAAAGAGCTCATTTTGATCCCATTTTAAGACCAAATCCAAGGAAAAATGTGTTTGTGGTGTTTTCAACATGTTCTTGCTGCATTTTTCACATGATGGAGGAAATATGTAAAAGAATTTAAGATTAAAATTGAGTATTTTTTTATTGAAATCCTGTAAGCTAGTGGGAGAGAGTGTAAAACAGATAGATGATGGGAAATGAGCACATGCTTACTCCCCACCAATAGACCCACCCACAACTCAGAGATAATGAACTACTGCCACTCTGCAGAAACTATGTCCTAGAAAAGCACATGGGTTTTTTTATTTTAGTTAAAAGTAGCATAATCATAATTAAAAGACAACCGGGAACACTTTAACAATAGATCAAAAAATGATTGGAGTGAGACTTCAAGGATATTATAAAAAAAGATGACACTTTCCTCCATGTGTATTCTAAGCATATTTTACAGTGCTATACTTTTGTTCTTGAACAGCTACTTTGCTTGTCTCACCTTTATGGACTTTTGAAGCGCTCCAGGGTGATGTCTGTTCTTGTCTTCATGTGACTCTCAATTCAATTAGCCTCTAAAATGCCCTTTTCACTGAGTTTGATTACACTGTGACCCTGAGTGACACCTGACATTAATCTACCGTCACTCTGTTACAATTGGAAGAAGGCTGTTCTATATTGTTCTCTTTTTTTCAACATAAAGTTAAGTGATGAAGTTGAATAGCTTTAAGATTTTTTTTTTGAAGGTCTGTAGTACTCTCTCCTGAACTCTCACTAAAAGCCTGCATGCTCATAAAAGCAAGACATGCAATCATGTTCCTATAATCAGTCCTGGAGTTTCTTTGTTCGCTGGATTTACATTCATGCAGTCACTCAAGAACCGATCAGAGGAGCACCTGCAGACTTGCTAAAAAGAAAGTGCATCATTTTCAGACCTCAGCTTTTAGACATAAGAGCATGAGAGAAAAAAATCAGTACTCACTAGTTTGTAAAATGTGGTGTGAACAAGTTAAGTTTGAAAACAACAAAGCAATAAAGAGTTATCAAAAACAAATGGCATTGATATGCCAAAGGTCCACGATTCTTGTGTCAAATTCGCTTGGCCCGCCTGTCAACAACTGTGTTCCTGAACTTCACTCAGCGACCGTGTGTGGGAGGAGCAACATCACAATGTTTTTAGCCTGACCACTACATGGAGCGGTGTCTTTGGATATTTCACAGACAATCCATGGAAGACACGGATGATGTTGAGAGATCAGGTTTTTTTATTGTGAATAGTTCTATAAAAACATCGTTAATCACTGGTTTAAGAGATCATTCAAGTATTTTTCTGTCATCAGGGGCTTCTATCTCACCCCGGGGATAGCTTCTGGATGACAGCTGCTTCCGCGGTGTTTCTGTGTCTCTGTGACTGAGTTTGAAGACTTTTCCGCATTAACCCGAGAGGGTGAAAAAAAAAAAATTATGTAACATTTAGAGAGCCTGTTTTATTAGCAACTCTATGAAAATAAGGAAAATGTCACAAACTTCAGGAAGCCCAAGCCGGCAGCCCTCGCACCCTGCAGCGGCCGTCTAGCATATCAAGTGAGCAAGCTCTGCTAGACTATGGGAGGTTGGGTGGCTGCAGCCAGAGAGTCGTGTGACAGGCTGATCCAGTCACTGAAAATGTCACGTGCCCAAAGCTGAGTTCCAGGGAAATAGGATGCAGCGACCTATCAAACTTCAGATTTTTGTATTTTGGCCACGACGCTCAATCCATGCTGGCCAGTCACGTGTTAAACACAAGGCTTTGTTTTTAAAACCTTTTGATGAAAGTTAAAGAATCACACCATCGACTTCATCAAAACTCTGCCGGCACAATTGTCTTTGATATTGAAGAAGAAGTTTGTTGTGATTCACCTATACAAATGCCCACGTGTTTTAAAAGAGCCCCCTAGTGGGTATTCTTTAAACTGCAGTCAGGCTCATTGGGACATTGGAGGCAATGGTCCCTCGTTTATGGTGTCAGATAATGGTCAATAAAAAACGTATGGACCCCAGTATGAGGAGAGAATACTGAATGTAAAGAATTAAATATTATTTGCAAGAAGATTTTGGGGGAAGAAGAATACAATCGAAAAGAGGACAAAACTTTTGGCTTGGATCTTGAGTTGGAAAAACGTTGGTCAGACGCCAACTGTTGTCGTAATACCTTACCATCAATCATGTGACAACAGTGGCTCTGCCCTAACTGGTCCATTCCATATGGACTTATGACCAACGGGGGACCAAAAATGGGATGAGTTGGTCCTGCTTATTGAGTCAATTTTTCAAAGCCAGACTGGACCGCAGCAGTCCGGACTACTCTATTGAAACAAAGCATTAATGATATTCAGATATTCATTCCCAAAAATGTTCATTCCATTCAGAAAGCCACTTTAATATATATATATATGTGTGTGTGTGCATGTGCGTGTGCGTGTGAATGAGAAGCTGTGCCATGACCCTAAACAGGCGACAATACATGAAAACAACTCCTCAGATTAGTGGAACAAAGTTCGTGTGAAATTACATGGAAAAACTCACTTCCATTATCAAAAATGATACAATTTAAATCCATAAGCCCTTCAAGGGAGCTATTTACATTTTGCCTGACAGACTGCTGGTTGTTTCTTGAATTTCAAACAGCGTGAGGCAGAGCCTTCAGCCATCAGGCTTCTTTGTTTTGGAATTAACTCCCTGCTTCAGTTCAGGAGTCAACACCCTTTCTTCTTTCAATGCAACCTTTAAAACTTTTCTCTTTTAATAGAACTAATGGTTGAAGTTGGTCTGGTTGACCCTGGCTTTGACATTAATTACAGGCTAATGTAATGTGTGGCTGTAGATCTGAGGTGGATGGAGGGTTGCTGATTTGCTCCACAGTCTGGATTGCTAAACGTCCCGATTTAAACCAAAGACTTTCATCTGAAAAACATTCTGCACTGACTACTTAGTGAGTTATTAATAGCATATTAGTGGTAAAAAATGAGTTTGCCAATGAGTCAGACAAACTAAAAAGGAAACATGCGACAGCTCTTTGTAAAGAACCAACAAAAATGATTGTTGCTAATTTTAAAAATGTCAAAGTTTGAGGTTGTACTGTCAAACAGTCTGTGTTGGTCCTCAACAGTTCACTGAAGGCAGGCTAAATGTCTGAAGTGCACATGAGAACGACTGCTGACAGGTGATTGACAGAAGGCAAGAATCTTGGATTCATTAAACTTTGTCTCTGAGATTTTCTCTGCAAACTTGTGAGCAGACACTAAAAAAATCCTCAAACATATTTTGAAGAAGATTATTGCTTTGAGATAATAATAAAACCAGCATAAACTTCGACTTTAAGGCTCCTCTTCAAGATTCTCAGACTACAGGTGAAACTATTTAACCCAAATGCAACTGAGGGATGTGCAAGCAACCTTAACCTTTTGATGGATTCTCAATCCTGGTTGAAACTTCCTGTCTAGAGCTTCTAAAATCCACAGAAGCGATCTTCAGCTGGTCCAGCTTCTTGACCTGTTTTTGTTTTTTTAAGCTATACCCTCCACACGACTGGATAGGATGACTTTTATCCAAAAGTCTTGTTTGAGCCTCATTTCATCTCCAGATAGGCATGTATGAGATAGTTTAGTGATTTGCTCATAGGTCAGATGGCTCAGTACTTTGCCCAGACAGATCCATGTGACAGCTGTTCGTAAGCCTGTTCACACGTTCAGCCTCATGCTCCACCAAAAGTGCAACAAACCATTTATGATGTAATACTCTTGCTATTTTTGATTCAAATTTACACTTTTAGCAGTCACTTCAGCAACACTTTCCCATGTACAAAGCAGTGGACTAAACTGGCGAATGTGGAGTCTATAGAACAGGGGTGTCAAACTCAATCGCACAGGGGGTCAAAATCCAAAACAGGTCGCAGGCCGAGCAGGATAAACATTTATTGAATACTCTGAAACTACATGTTTATAACTTTATATCCTTAACCTTTTAAAATAATTATGAACTAGATATACAGCATTACCTGCGATAATGCTAGTGTGAATGCTGTAAGCTGAATTTGGCCGCTGAAGATGCAAGTGCTGATAGTTGAAGATGCTGAAATTGATAGCTAAAAAAGTTGGAGCTGAGAGCTGAAAATGCTAAAGTTGGTGGCTAAAATCACTGAAGCTGATAGCCAGCTAAAATGGCACGTTAGCCTAAAAAAAAGAAAAAGGTTTGCCAAACAGCTAGCATGTAGCTGAAAAATTAGTTAAACTTCAAAATAGCCTAAAAAACAAAAAAAAAAAATAGCCAAAACAGCTAGCGTGTTAATATTAGCCTAACTCCAAAACAGCCTATGAAACTTTAAAAAAAAAACTAAATTGGCCAAAACTTAAGAATACGTTGGCATTACGTTAATTGCGCAAACAGTTGAAGAGTTACGGTAATCCAACACTGGAGCTTAAAGGACTAGTACTGGGGTTGTGGGTCTTTTTCGGTGTTAACTGTATTTCGCCTTATATTTACCATTTCCAAATGTTTTGGCGTGTTTTGAGCAAGAAAT
>NC_050520.1:31214377-31215242 GCF_002922805.2 Oryzias melastigma | reverse complement strand
TTTCTGAAGCAGGGCGAAATGCAAGTGTGATTTGTCGTTGATTTTGTCAAATTTTACAAAAACCTGCGTTTGTCAACGGTAATTATTTATTTTTGATACATTAGAACATATGGAATATATCTGGATACTTATTTTAGCTTTGTCCCAGGGCATTACTAACACTTTAAACTCTAGTATCAAAGGTTAAAACTGGACTCACGGGACTGGTTTCACCAGAATAACATCACTGTACATTAGGGCTGGGTATTCATTATAATTTCCCGAATTGATTCGATTTGATTCAAAGGAGGCTGAATCGATTTGGTTCCGATTTTTTTTTATTCTTTCAATTCTTCAGTAAAATTAAATTTTGAGTTTATAAATTAATACACATTTGTTTAGAAATACATTAATAATCTACTATGTGTTTTAAATATATATATTAGGGCTGTCAGATTTGTCGCGTTAATTACGCGTTAACCTGACATGTGCTTGACGCCGACAATTTTTTGACACATTAATCGCAGATTTTCTCATACGTACCTTTCCATACCGCGCGCAGGCGTTCCTCATCGCCCTTTAACTCACTGGCTGCTCTCACTAGATCACGGGCGGGTCTCCAACCACCGAGATGCTACCTAGAACCGGCCCGGCGCTAGGACCTGGAGAGCTCCTGCACCCTAACCCGGCTCCGGTTCGCGTCCAGTACCACATCTGGTGGTACCGGCTCGCGTCTGGCGCCGCGTCCCAAGAGCTGCAGACCCCCGACGTTCCGAACAGCAAGCGCACCGCGGGACGTTCTAAATCAGGGGTCTCAAGCTCAAATCAGCCGGGGGCCGCTGGAGACAGAATCTAGTTGAAGCCGGGCCGCATCAGGATTTTCACA
>NC_050520.1:31200727-31213581 GCF_002922805.2 Oryzias melastigma | reverse complement strand
TTCTTGTTTTCATAATTAATGTAGAACTGCTAAATTCTACGAACCACACATTTTTTTCCTTAAAAAAAGGCCACGTATTAATTTGGACAATGCGATTAATCGCGATTAAAAATTTTAATCGCCCGACAGCTCTAATATATATACATATATATATATATGTTAATCTGATCCAGTTCACATACTGTAAATGTATCAGTGAAATAATGAGATTGTTAATATCATCCAGTGTTACATGGATTCTCTAAAGGAGAAGTTCTAACTAAAATGTTCAGATCATTAACATTGTAAACATTGTTCTGCTTCTCCTGGAGGTCGTTTCAGTTTGACCACTAGGTGGCAATCGCGCTATAGCAGTACACCTTATTCCGGAAGAAGAAGACAGTATAAAGGAAAAAATTATGCTTTAGACCACAAATAGTTACTTTAAGAAATATTTTCTCAAAAGAGTTTGGAAAATTCATGTCTGTGAGTTTATAAAGATGTCCATTTAGTCAGCAATGTATGTTTAGGTCAATTGAGCATTAGAATTAGCCATCCTATGGGAAATTCCATTAGCATCAAGCTAGGGGACTTTAGCTTTATGTGCTAAATCGATTTATATCTTTTATGACTCGATTATTGATCTGTTGAGCTTAAATCGATTCAAATCGATTAATCGATTTTATTAACCCAGCCCTACTGTACATGTGGAAATAAAGAGACATCATTAAATAAAATGTATGTGGTATAATTTTTTAAATCAATATAAAAAAAATGTTCTACTTGTTTTTAGATTGATAACACAAGGAGTAAATCCAATAATTCTTCCCTCACTGATCTCTAAACACAGTCCTATTTTTTTTATTGCTTTGTTGATTACATCTGTCTCTCAAGCTTTGGTTCATTCACTGTACTGAATGTGCAGCAAGCAGGTTGTGGGTTTGAATGCAGAAACAGTTTGGTTGCATCAGTCAGAAAAGACATTAATATGAAAAAATAGTTACCCTGTGATGCATAAAACCTTGAAAAGTTAAAATATAATTTGTGATTGTGCGTGTCGGCTTATTTTAATCACAGCGTTTATTCTAAGTGGGAGAATTTGGCATGAACTAGACAATGTAAAAAAAAAAACAACAACAACAATATACATATGTTTCTCTTGCATCAAAAGCCAAGTTAAATATCTTGTGTTTAGTAGTCATTTATTGAAATACCTGCCAGTTTTTATTTTCTTCAGCTCTGAGTACATGCAATTACTGCTATGAATAAAATTACTACCTGCTGTCTTCACTCAGACTGTGATGCTGCCAGTTCATGTCGTCTTAAAGTCCCTCATTATCCAGGTACAAACAAAAGCACCACATCAATGCCAAAAGCAGATCATGCAAGAGTTCAGTCTTTTGCGTATGTTTGTACCTCTGTCATAACTATTTATCAACCATGAACTGTGCATTTTCCAGCCCCTACAATAAGTAACCAATAGAATGAAATACACATAGATTAGTACGGTCTTTTCATTGATTGTATACAAGTACTCTTATTGATAATTCTAATTTTTTTTCCTAGTTATTTTTTTTTTTTCGTGCGAGCTATTCAAGTACTTAACTGGCCAATCAAATGCTTCAATAAAACTGTGTGGTTTTGCGTTAAACGTTTGAAGCATTTGACTGACAGATTCTTCCAAGCCCACATTTAAGTGGTGGGATGTGTCCTTTGAACAAACTCACTCCTGACTGGCGAGAATGGTTACTACAGGCCATAAGGTCAACAATGGAGAGGTGCCTAGAAAATGATTTTCGTTCATTTTAAATGCATTTTTATTTAGATTTTCCACTTCTATACTTTGGGTTAAAAGTTCTCCGCGTGTTTTCCAGCAGTATTTTTGTAATCAGGGTTTAAATTCGGTACTATTGCTGACCCAATAGGCGAGCGGTAATTTCCAACCAGGCAGCAATCTGACAAACTGTGGAAGAAGAGACTTTTAAAAATAAATTTTAAAAAGCGCTATAGAAGAATCTAGATGTATATTGCATCTATAAAAGGAGAAAAATATTGGATTTCATGGTTCAAGAGATGGGAAATATTTAGACACTGCATCAAACTGAGGCTTTTCGTGAAAAGTACCTAGAAAAATATATCCGTCCCCACATCTGGGAACTATATTTTAAAAGCATTTTTGTTTAGACTTCATCCTTCTGTACTTTAGATGAAAAGTTCTCTGGAAGATACCCACCAATTTTTTGTCATATATCATAAATGCAAAATTTTTAAAAAAGAAAGAAAGAAAAGAAAATTCAGTCGTGCTTATTATTTAATTTGTTTTATCAAAATTCTGTTCAGCAAAATAAATCTCTCATAAGTGGAAATATTTATATCATTTTTGATAGGTCTTGAAGAATTAGTGCAATGACATTTGAGGGAAAATACATTGATTTATTATATATGGTCATGGTAACAGCATTGCTGCTCTTGTTTTCAGTGTTTACTGGTTCAGTTTTTCCCACTTTTTTGCTGAAGATGCTTTAGGATTTTTTCAGATGTTTATTCATTATTCACCAATGGATGAGGGAGCACACATGACGCCTTTAAAACTATTCCTCATTATTGCTGCTTGTTCTTTTTCCCTTTTGCTGTGTTGGTGTAGAGCAGGGGTCACCAACCTTTTTGAACCTGCGGGCTACTTCATGGGTACTGAATCATACGAAGGGCTACCAGTTTGAAATAATAAATTTGCTTAGTTTGCCTTAAGTTCTACATTATTAATGGTGAATAATGATACTTCTCTATGTAAATACACTGATTTCTTAGCATAATTATCAATAATGACAACAAGCTAGGAAACAGATATCAATATTCAGAACTTCATTAATCTCAACAGATCTTGTCACATTTTGAGGTAATGACCAAATGAAATTTTTTTTAACTAAATTATAACTTATTAATGAATTATTATTAATTAATTATAACTATTAGCAGTGGATCTACTCTCCTCAAACGCTTTAATTCAGTCTCATGCACCCGTCCCTTTATTTTCCTTAAACCTCCGAACAGGTTGATTGACAGATCCCACAGCAGACAAGAATCTGCGCATGGTGCGTTCACTGAGCTAAGGACATAAGCGAACAGCCACTTGGCCCAACTCAGTCTTTGTCATTTTTAAACAATCCGCAGCACAACAAATCAGTTTTTCAGAGAACTCTTCAACACAATTTAATCAATCGATTATATCCGTATCAGTGCCAGTGTTCTATGTTTTCTCTGATAAACTGCTTCGTTTTACTGCCGATATCCGGGGCTCAGTGAACACACCATTCAGAAACACTCAGCTCTGGGTTCTGTTTCATTACACATGAAACTTTAACCAAATTCTAGGAATTTAGAAAAAACAGTGTCAGAATGATACGGTTTCATAATAATGCGATAAAACACAAACCAACTCACGCGATAAGTCATTATAAACACGGCAATATGTGTTTTTTTTATTTGATCGTCTAAAAAGGAGCATTTGAGTGACGTCACATCAGCGTGCCGCGCTGGTTCGTGGAGCGAGTCCACTGACAGTCTCAGATGGAAGTGAGAAATCTGTTCAGTGGTATGTAAAAGAATGTCCAGAACAATTCAGGCTGCAGAAGTGCGGCTACAGATGAAGCGATGAGGAAATCTTGGTTATTGAGTTTACAGAGGAGATGCACGATCAGCTGTGACGCTGATCTCTCATGGCGTCCGCTGTGCTGTACTCGGACAGACACATTTAATTAGAAAAAAGTCAATTTCCATTGCAGTTCTGCGAAAAATGCCCATATCCATTTCAATACGCCCCCAAAACCAGCTCCTCGACGCGCAAAAACTTTTTTCCAAAAATGCGAGTCTTTTTTTTTTTTTTTTAAACTGTGTTTCCATTAAAGATAACTAATTATCAAATATTCTCGGTCTCTCCATGTGGGAAAGGGAGAAGGGGGCGCCTCATTCTTTGTTATTAGCTGTGTTTCCATAACACATTTGCGCAAAACTATGGAAATTCTAGGAATTAAAAAAAAAACAGTTTCTAAATGACACTGTTTCCATTACAATATAACTTTGCGATAAAGCACAAACCAACTCACGCGATAAGTCATTAAAAACACGGCGATGAACGAGAACAAGTTTTTTTTTTTTTTCATTCACTAATGGGGAGCATGTGGGTGACGTCACAGCTCTGTCTGGGGCGCGCGTGCAGCGCAGCTCGACTCAGAAGAGAGAGAAGTCTGTTCTGTGGTTAAAAGAAAAAGCATTCTAACAAATAAGCACCTGGACCTTTTTTCGCTGGAAAACACCACAACATAAATTCAAGTTTCTGTCACGGCGCTCGCGCTCATGAGACTTCAGGCTCCAAGCTGCAAAAGTGCGTCTGCAGATGAAGTGATGAGGAAAGGGGGAGGAGCTGCTGCGCGATTCTGTATGACCCGCAATTTATAAAGCGCTTTGACGCTGCGGGACCTCTCGCACCGAGAGGTCCCGAAAAACAAAATTTTCGAGCAGCTCACAAGTGAGTTGCGCTATTTTTAGAAGAGACCTGCGGGCGACTTATGTGGTACTCGCGGGCGACCTGGCGCCCGCGGGCGACATGTTGGTGACCCCTGGTGTAGAGCCTCCTATGCTGGAGCCATGGAAAGTTGGATGACTCCCAATACTTGTATGTAAGGACAAGTAAGGGGTTGTAACCAGAGAGGGTTATGGGATTAGATATAATGTTTTGAAGATGAATAAAAACACATGCATAGTTTTCTTAGTATTAAGTGATTTTCATGCAACCAATCATGTAAATGCTGTAGATCTGTATTAAATTTAGCATTAATTGTTGTAATATTTGGACCAAACAAAAAATACCAGTGTCATCTCCATATAGAAGAGAACTGGAAAAATGAAACACATGAGGTAATTAATTATTGTACAAAACAAAAGTAATAGTCTCAAAATACTACCTTGTGGGACGCCCATACAGCACTGCAGTGCTTGTTACTAAGCCAACCTTGACCTGTCACTTAAGTATGATGTAAACATATTTACTGCTGAGGAGTAGAAATAAAAAGAATAAAGTTTATTCTCAATGTTGAAGTATATTCTCAATCCATCCACCGAGGCTCTAAGAGCCTCAGTGTGGTAGAATATCGAAATGTCACATTAGAAAAGGGAAAATAGAAAATGTCAGCTTTAACTATCATCACTGCTTCCATATTTTCATCCATCCAACAGCTTGAAGCTTTCAACACTGGATGGACAGTTACTTTTATCTCAAGAAGCTGACATTTCAAAGCATTGAATTACAGCATCTTTGTTAAAACAATGACTGGAACCATTTTGGTGGATAGCTATAGTTTTCTCCTATCTTTCAGGTTTAGAAAACACAGATGCAAAACAGCAACCACATTTCTGCTTCATGTTTAGTAAGAGTGCTGTGCCAATCTATTTGCATCTACTCCTCCAAGGCTTGTCCACCTTCTGCCAGAAATGGCATTATTGCCCTACCTCAGTCTGTCCTCCTTACACTGAAATGATCAAGCTGTTCCTGTCGCATGTGAAAGAACATTCTGATGTCATTGAGGGGAGAAAAGCTTGTGTGAATTTAATTTCACAAAACACCTTGATGGTAGTGTCAGCTTTCTTCCACAAACCTTTGTATTTCACAAAGAGTCTTATTTTCTAAGTTTTTCTGCCTTTAATGCTTATTGAATGTCTTTAAGCGTCCTGTTCATGACCAGAATTGTGTTTGCACTCAGATAAGAAAAACATTCAGCAGTCATCATCAGTGATATCTGTCATTAGTGTTAGCCAGGAGCAGCAAAGCACTGCTGCAGATAAGTGGACATAATGACAAATTGATCCATGGCCACATTTCCTGGCAGTGATGACCAACAGTGGTACTTTTATGATGAGAGTCATGTAAAAGCACAAACAAAATGAGAAGGAAAAGGGCCAGCAAAAATGAGAACAGGGCTCAGTTAAAAGACAAAAAATTACCAAAAAACATACAGAGAGAAAATAAGCTAATAGTATTGCTGTCTTTAGTCTATTTTTGGTCTGCTCATGACCCGGTACCGGAAGTCTTCCAACAATTTAATCCAATTGTTGTGATTCAGGAGCAGACAAAAAAAATGCAGTTTAAAAAAAGCTTTTAGCAGCTTTTGGTAGTTTTGGTTAGTCAGTCATTAGCAGGGAGCTGCTGACTCTGACGGTCGACATGGCTGGATCAGCAGTCTCTCTGACTTATTTTATGTTTGGACAAGGAACCACTATGGAGAGATAAAAGAGACATGTGGATCTGGAGCCGCAGGTTGTAGACTCCTGGTATAAATCATGTCTAGATCCATGAACGTCTTTGTTTTCCTCATCTCTGGAATCTGCATCAAAACCGTATGACTGGATAGCTCCAATATTGCTCACTATTTTTGTTGCACTGCTAATGTTAGGGGTGGGGTTTGTAGGAGAGTTGTAAACAGAGACCTCTCAGTGACAGGGAGAAGAGGAAGAAAGAAGTTGAAAATCCTGGAGAAGATCCAGGTGTCCATGAGGAGAGCATGATAACACAGACCCAGCTGGGATTTGAACCAGGATATATTTACTGTGAGGCGAGGGTGCTAAACACTACTCCACTGTAAACACATAATCATTACCTAATAATAATAATAATTAAATATTTTTATTTTAACAATCTCGAGACGCCTTCAAAAAAAAACATTCAGAGCCAATTTACCCGATAGTTACCCTTGACTTAAATGATATAAATCACAATTTAATTTTTTTGCAGCTGTATGGCTCAGTTGGTTAAGTAAAGGGTTTACACGCAGGAGCCCTGGGTTCAATCCCCGGGGTCCACCGATCTCCATCCAGATTGGGCAAGACCCTTGACGCTGCTGCCTAACTTTAAAAACACTGGCAATGAAGACAAAAGTTTTGGAGAACCAATTGGTCCCGACTTTCAAAATCGAAACAAAGGAGAACATTGCAGTAAAAAAAAAGAAAAAGAAGTGTGGTGCTCAAGTTTTGCTTAGCACGACTTAAATTAGGCCAGTAAAAATTCCATTTCAGAAATCTAGTTGTTTTACTTCCGTGTATAAAATTAGTCCATAAAACTAACTCATATTTAATAAATACTTTGTTTTTTCCAAAGGTAATTTATTATCATTTATCTGGATATAGCTTAGTCTGCAAGACTCGATAAAATCATGGTATGGCCCCTTTAAAGTCCAAAATCATAACAGAAGAAAACATCTACATATTCTTTTGAAGGAGGGAAAAAAATTTTCTGGGTTAAAACAGAAGATACATCATCACCCTCTTTCAATCAAGTACTCAACTCCTGGTTTATCCATTTTTAAATGGGAAACATTTAAAGTCTAAAAATAAACACCTGTGTCATTTTCTTAGACATAGTTTCTGCAGAGCAGCAATAGTTCATCAGAAATTCACCTTAAAGTTGTGGGCAGTACTGTTGGCAAGGAGTGAGCATTTCCCAATATCTGAAATATCACAAAATTGAGATTATGAGCTAAAATGTCTGTAATTAATTTATCGTGATTAACGTAATATTTTGGTACCCCTATTAAAACCACCAAAAACACAATTTTTAACACTTACTAAAGTATCATCAAGGTCATGGTATACAGTATATGTGTAATATTAACATGAAGAAAACATTTGTTATTATTTCTCATTTACTGGATTGATGGAAGGGTCAAAAGAGCACAAAGAGTACCAGAGAACAGACTGGTTCCTGACAAAGAGTTCATTGTATTTCAAGTCTCCTTTACAAAAAGGATGTCAGTCATCAGATGTTCTTGAGCTTCAGAAACACACGCATCATCTTCTCTGCTGCAAGTCAGAAGCCGAACGAGTACGTCTTGTAAAAAAAATACACCAACTAAAAGGAACATGCTGTTCAGAGCCTCGCCTTAAAAGGAACACGTGTATTTTTGTGCACCCTACACCTTTGTTAATTAACCTGACAGCAGTTACTGGTCAATCAAAGTCCAAAAGTTAGGTAACCACATAGCTTAAATGTTATGATGGAGAATAAACACATAAAAGGAAACGAGAATTTTGTATAATGTCTCTGTATCAGGTGAATGGTCTCAACTTTCGGCTTCTGTTAACTTCAACTACTTAACCTGCAGTGGAATCTGTATTTTAGAAACATGTATTTCTGCTGTCATTGAATTACTTAAATTCATTCAATCTTGGTGTATTCAAGCTTTTGAAGAATAAACAAAAATGAATAAATTCACTGACTGGTTTAAAGAATTCTATTTAATAAAGATCTATTTGTCATTGCAATTGTGTTGCAATTCTGAATTACAGTGACAACCTGGACCTATGAAGCATGTTTTTGGATTGTAGTAAAAAAGCCAGAGTGCCTGGAGAAAACTAACATGCAAAAGGAGAATGTGCAGACTCCACACAGAAAGAACCCAGCAAGAATTTAACCAGAGCCTTCTTGCTGTGAGGCATTAGCACGAACAACCCCACCAGAGGTGTCAAACTCAATCACACAAGGGGCCAAAATCTAAAACACACCTTAGGTCGCTGGCCAAACAGGATAAAGATTTATTGAACACTCTGAAACTACATTTTTAAAACTTTAAAACCACAACTTTAAAATAATTATGAACTAGATATATAGCACCTGTGATAATGCTAGTATGAATGCTGTAAGGTGAATTTGACCACTGAAGATGCTAGTGCTGATAGATGAAAATGCTGAAATTGATAGCTAAAAACGTTTGAGCTGAAAGCTGAAATCACTGAAGCTAATAGCTGAAAGCACTGAAGCTGATAGCCACCTAAATATTAACTAAGTGCCAAATTAGCCTGAAACACTAAAACAAAAAAACCTAGGTAAGTCAAAGCAACTGGCATGTAGCTGAAATATTAGCTAAATTCCAAAATAGCCTAAAAAACTGAAAAAGCCTGAATTAGCCAAAACAGCTAGCATGTAGCTGAAATATTGGTTAAACTCCAAAATATGGTATGATAAATAATAATAAATGCCAAAATAGTCCAAAAAGCTAAAATAATGCAATTTAAAAAACCTTTAATAATGAATAATGAAAAAGGCAGGAATATTTTCCAGAATAAATCAACTTAAACATTAAATAACTTAATATTTTACACTCCATAAAAATATTTTTTGTCATAATTATAAAAGTTAGAAATAAGAGAAAGATAACAGACCATTAATAACAATAAAATAAAATGATCTAGAGGGACGGATGTAATTACCTGGAGGCCCCCGAGCCTTGACTTTGACACATGCACTACACCATTGTGCTGCATTTAAGGCATCAGAAAAAAAAAGAGTTTGGATGGAAGCAGAATCTGGAAATAATAATACTGCTAGTTCTATGCGTCAGAGTCTGTGCAGAAGTGGGTTTACTTGCACATTTCCTAAAATAGCAAAAAGTTATTTTGAATGTCTTATGGAACAGAAATAGTGGCAAATTAGAAGACAGATTATTGTTAAAATCCACATTGTGAATATTTGGCACATTTTAAATTAGGAAAATTATTCCTGATATAAAGAGTAATCTACTCGTCATCAGCAATAAGGCCTTCACTTAGAGCTAATAGCTAAATGACCTTCCTTTTCTTCTTAGCCAGTCTTATTCACCTTCAAATTTATGGTTGTCTCTCCACCTTCTAGACAGTTTCACTGACCCCCATTACCCTTGTCACCCATCTGGAACGATGTGTTGGCATGGACTGGCCCTTGAGTCTCAATCACAGCTACCCTTATAGGTGGAAATGGGCTCTGCAAACAAAACAAAAAATGGGCAAACTTGTTTGGGGCATGCGGTTGGCCCATCGGAAAAGCAAAGTTGTAGTGAGTCTGTAGAGGAGGGAGAGGCAACTCCGGGCCTCGAGGGCCACAGTGTCTGCATGAGTTTTAAAGTCTTGCAAAGATTTAAACAACATTCAAGTGAAAGTGACGGTCAAGTGGGTCAGATGCAAGCATGTCATCCAGGTTTTTCTTTGTTTTTATTTTGAACACCCCCAAATCTGGTGCACACTGCAAGACACCCCTGATGTAGCCACTGCTCTCTATGAATCTCTACAAGTCCTAACAGCCTAAAGACCTGCAACACCTGTAGAAATCGACCCCTACTTTGGGTCCATGTGACTCAATAAATCTTATGGTGCATTCACACTGGACGCGATTTGCTTGTCAAATTCGCATCTGCCGCTTCTCTTTTGATATGCACAACTCATTGATGACCTGGTCACGGAGCAACCGCCAAAGTTCTAGACTTCCTTTGTTGCCACGTCATGGAAAACATGGATGATGTTGATTGAGTAGCTTGGGTTTATATGTTTTGGAGGGCTCTACTCCAGTACCGGCAAGTACATCTAGATGTCTGGGTTCACCCGATTATTAAGAGTCTCTCCCAGTGCACTGTACGTCACTCTTTCAACAGGAGCTGCGCTTGGGTTACGGCCATTTTAAACGTTACTTCTGTCTGTTTGAGCATTATCTCAAGAGGGGAAAACTAAAAATAAAACTGGGGGATCTTTTTATTATTGTCTTGATGAGAATAGGAACATGAACCCATGGAGTTAGAGGGATCCGCAACTCGCGGCGACTCTCTTGCTGCCAACCAAGTGAGAACAACCCGACTAGTAGACAGTCGGACACTGGGCGGCTGGCTAGTAGTAGCTGGCTCTATTGCTCCAGCTCCATGGGCTCTGTGACAGACTGACAACCTGTCTAGGGTGTATCCTGCCTTCACCCAACAGTAACCGGCAACCCAGTGGCCCCATCGGGTTAAGAAAATGGATGAAAGTTCAGGACAAAAATGATCGCATCAGGCGGCCATATTGAATCTTTATTTCTACCCTTTCATTGAGTCACAAAAAACATTGTGTGCCCAAATTTAAGCGCCTGATTGGCGTGGAGCACCCAATGTCCAGATCGCGCAAATTGCATCAGATGTGAATGCACCATTAAACCACTGGGATCTGGGGTTCATTCATCTTTGGTCTGAGTTTATTCCAAGCACGCAAGACATTATCAGCCCAGAGTCAAATTGCCAAATAATATGGATTGATTTCAAGCACATTTTTCTGTATTACAAATAAATCTCTGCTCTCATTCATAAGATCGCTCCTTGTTGAAATGTAACATTATGCACTAAAAACTCTACAGGGAAACTCCAGTCAAAGAGTGTGTTTTTCCTTTCACAGTTTATTCACTTAGCCATCATTTATCATTTACTAAATTAAATTATTGTAAAATAAAGTGTGTCTGACACACATTTAGCTGATGGTTATTGACCCTGAGGACCAGAAAATTAGTGAAAGATAAAAAATCCCCTTTAAAAAAATCCAGCAAACAACTCTTGTTTACTAACCAAGCAACTCACCTGAGTCAAGAACTACTATATTCTTGCTGCTTTTAGCTGTTTTTCTCCCATCGTGTTGAGTCTCTGCAGTGCAGATATCAGCAGGGCTTATCACAACACGAAACTGGTGAATTATGTTTCGTGAAACTCATCAGTGAACACACAAACCACATTTTCTCTGAAGATGGCATTTACTCTCAGCATGCTGGTCCTAAACGCCACATCCATGCATGATTCTGCTTAACAAGACCAGGCTCCCTGGGCCTATCTGGAGAGCCAGGTCAGTTGACAAGGTGAAGCCTGTTTTACACTAAAGGAACCAGATGAGATCGTCTCTATCTTAGATGAACCTGGCTGCAGTGAATGATATAAGGGAGATCTGAGAAAAGCAATGATATACCTAGACCTTTCTGAATTTATCAATATCACAAACTTCAGCCTCTTTTCAGTTGATTTAGCAGGCTGATTTGATATGTTGTTTTTCAGTCAACAGAAACGGCACGGCAGAGCTGGACTTCAGAGAAAGCCTTTGAAAATGTGTGGGTTTAGATTTCACACTTATCCATGTGTTTTTCCAGACTTCTTGGGTATTTTCACCAAAAAAGAAAACACAGACAACTTGATTTGTACAGATTTCCTGCTCAATTGTTCATGCAGAAGAAACTCTGACTTCAAGAGGACTTTGAGAATCTGTAGTATCCTTGGATTATGAGGGTAGTTCATAGAGCTGACAGAACAAAATAGTGAGAATATGTGTGCGTGTGTGTGTGTATTGGGCTGCTGAATATGAAGTAGTTCAAAAACAGTACAACCTTCAAATTAATATATACTGCTCCTTGTCCCAAAGGAAACCAAATCAAACTGTCCAAACAATGGAATTTGTTCTCTTTTGTGCTCTTGTTGAGTTTCTTGGATTCTCTTTGGATTTTCTAACACATCCTGGGAAGGAGATTAAAACTGTAATTGTTTAAAATTGAATGCTTATTGAAAAAGAAAATTCTAAATGCAGAAATTACATATTTTGGCATGAATGTGTCGAATATGTTGAGTTCACTTTGGGTTCTGGAATCCTTTGAAAAAAACAGAAAAATACTTCCATCACTTTATGACAAATTAATACTCCAAGAATAAAGGATGTAGACCAAGGTTTCTTTTGTGAGATGTGCAATTTTTTTTTTTTGTGTGAGATGTGCATTTGATGTGTTCCTTGATCAAACGAGCGTCCTGTAGTATCACTCAATAATTATCCTTCAAGATTGGTTCGAGATAATTGATGTGGTTTTCTAATAAAATACCCTGAAGTCTCACATCAAATTAAAAAAAATTAAAAAAAAAGTTTTTTTTGTGGAACTGTCACATTCTTTCTAGGACAGGGGTATCAAACTCAATCGCACAAGGGGTCAAAATCCAAAACACACCTCAAGTCGCGGGCCAAACAAGATAAAGATTTATTGAACACTCTAAAACTACATTTTAAACTTTAAAACCGTAACTTTAAAATAA
>NC_050520.1:31192545-31200261 GCF_002922805.2 Oryzias melastigma | reverse complement strand
TGTGTTCCTTGATCAAAAGAGCGTCCTGAAGTATCTCTCAAAAATTATGCTTCAAGATTGGTTCAAAAATATTGATTTGGAGCTGTCACATTCTTTCTAGGACAGGGGTATCAAACTTAATCACACAAGGAGCCAAAATCCAAAACACACCTCAAGTCGCAGGCCAAACAAGATAAAGATTTATTGAACACTCTAAAACTACATTTTAAACTTTAAAACCGTAACTTTAAAATAATTATGAAGTAGATATATAGCACCTGTGAAAAAGCTAGTATGAAGGCTGTAAGTTGAATTTGGCTGCTGAAGATGCTAGTGCTGATAGCTGAAAATTCTGAAACGGATAACTAAAAACACTGAAGCTGATAGCTGAAAACGCTGAAGCTAATAGCAAAAATCCCTGAAGCTAATAACTGAAAACGCTGAAGCTGATAGTCACCTAAAATAGTAGCTAAAGTTAAAATTAACCTAAAAAAAAACAAAAAAAACCTTTGGTTAGACAAAACCACCAGCATGTAGCTGAAAAAATAGCTAAACTTCAAAATAGCCTAAAAACGGAAAATAAAAGCCTAAATTAGACAAAACAGCTTGCGTGTAAATATTAGCCTTACTCCAAAACAGCCTAAAAGAAAATAAAATGTAAAAGTCTAAATTAGCTAAATTACTATCTAAGCTCCAAAATTGCAAAAAAAAATCGTATTAAATGCCAAAACAGTCCAAAAAGAAAATATTTTTTCTGCCATTTCTGAGCTGTCAGCCAACTTTAAAAAAATAAAATAAACAAGAAGCAAATTTAATGTGCGTGTTTTTTTTGTATATATCCATCCATCAAAGAAAGGTCACACAAACAAGGTGTCCATCTCTCACCTAAAACAAAAATAAAGCACAGAGCCAGGATCTGTCAATGCAACTGAATTGAGGACTAAGGTCAAAAAGAAACTGAGTGATGGAGATTAAGACTTGAGGCATATCAACTGCTCATAAATGCAGAGGCACAAACGCTCGGTCTGTGTTTTCCTGCTCAAAGATTTGGTTGTTGAATCTGTGGGCAGGTCTGTCGCTCGAACAATCGCTGCAAGTCAGTCGCTGCAGTTCAAAGGAAAATGACATGGAAGGCGTTAAATCTTTAAGTGTGTTGATATTTGCTTGTTTGTTAAGCTTAAAACTGAAGTCAGGGGGTGCGGGAATGACTTGCATGGTTAATTAAAAGCTGCTGTGTGAGCTTCCACCATTTTTGCGCAAACAGCTTCCCCCTAAAACGGAAGATAAAGCGGAGGACTGCTCTGAAATCACTGTTACTCTTCAAAGCAGGTGGAAAAGGGACTGACCTTGGGGGCGTTTCATTATATTCATAAATATGACTGTCATAAAAATTTTATTGGCAAATAAAAACAAAAGCAACGGACCATCGGTTTTATTGCCTCTTTCTATTGTTTTTCATATGAAGTGACATCAGTTATTTCATGAGTAAAGTTAGCTTTGAACTTAAACTGAGGGATTGATCAAATGTAGCGAGATGAACATTGAAGTCTGAGATCTCCCAATTCTATAATAACACTCCAACAGTTTTTGCCAGGCTTTGTTCATGGCACACATTTAAGACAAAAGCAAGCAAAAATATGGGTTTGGAAGAGGCCAAAGTACTGCACCGGAGAAGGTAATGGACCGGCGGTGAAAACTAGAGAGGGCACATCCTGAATAGTGGCCCGAAGTGATTGCAGTCAGCTGGGTCCAATCAGGATAGGACCACAGGAACCCAGGAGCACCATGACAGATAGGCTCCAGCAACCCCATGACCAAGCAGGTTTGAAAAATGGATGGATCTTTACTGTTGGAGTACAAGTTCAAAACTCATTTACGGGTGGTTTTTTTTTTTGTTTTTTTTTTGGTTCATAAACGTGTGCGTCTTGTACTTTGCAACGTTAGAAGAAACTTGGTTCCTTATCTCAGGAATGTAGATGTTTTATCTTCTCAGAGTGATTGCGTTGTCAAAGCTTCAACAGCAAAACTACTGTAAACAAAAACTCTCAGCATACTTTGATTTTTCTATAAGGCTTATTTTAAGTTGTTTTTAAATTTCAGACTCAGTCCACGATCGTCCAAAATTGTAGATTTCAAAAGTTGCAGTATTTCAAATCGGTGTCTCCTTTCAGCCAAGTTTCTTGTTGATCAACCAGGTGCAACAACTCAACAAGTTCTTATTTACCCTATTCAAACTACTCATTTGCATAATTAGAAACTGTGCAGGTGTTTGTTATTCAAAATCCAAAGTAAAAAAGATTTGCATTCAAAAACTTGTTCCTCACTGTTTAAAAAGATGAGAAGACATTAGTAGTTTTTAATACTAAATGCAAAATTTGACAAATGTTTTACAGGAAGGTGAATAAAAATATTTGAATGAGGTAAATAAGGGTCATCAACTGAATTAAAATGTTTTACCATTTTTTCACAAGTTTAGCACAATTTATTGTCGATGAGAAAAAATAATAGATGGCTTTGTTTTGATGCAAAAACTTGATGGAAAAGGAGAAAGTAAAAACACGCACTTTAAATTATTCCTACTATATTCAAGCAACTTGACTTCCAGAAACTGAAGAATCAGAGGATTTACAAAACATGATCCAAGAAAGTCCTATTAATGATCATTTTGATGAACTCTGACCAGAAACTAATATAGCTGCAGGTGACAGATTATGTTGCATTGATTTTTGAATACCTTGCCCTTTTGTCAAACACCACTAAAGGCTGGTCTCTTTTTATAATGAGCTTTCGTATTAGTGCCTTCAATTATATTGTGGATGAGATCTGGTCAGATTTGTGTTAATCTCACCCCAATTACATGCAGTAAATCCACTGATCTGTGTAGGTGACCAAGAAAATCCTTTTCATTTGTATTTTTTTTGTCTCCCTGGTTTTGAGCGACATCTCACCAGGCAGTGTTCCCCAATATCAAAAACAAAAGAAGGCCAGACCTTTGAAACTCATTGAAATTCGATCATTCTGCCTTCAATCTCATCAGTCGCCTCAGCACCAGGACCAGGCTTGATTTTAATGCTAATCCCACTGCCCTCTTAGAGTGTAAGGCAGCTGATTGGCTCGACATTGTGAATGTCTGCACTGATTATAACTTAAACCTAATTTATAAAAAACTGCATGGTTTCTCGTAAAATATTCAAGTGCATCCCATCACTGTGATTTAATTGCATGTGACACAGCAAAATGTGGTCAGTGATGCAAAAAACATCAATAGGAAGGTAAGTAAACAAAAAATGTAGATATTTTAATAGTCTGACCCTTCCCCTCACAAGTCTCACACACAAAAAATGTGTTGAAATTTGACATGAACTCTGGTTTGGTACAAACAAAAGATGCTAAATAAGCTATTCAAGCATGTTAACACTTCAATTAAACCTCCACACAGCTTCACTAATTGTTCCCGTCTCACCAATTCAACGTGTGAAATGTGGTTTGTTCTTTTTATGGAGATAAGAGATGCATTCATCACATCCACTGGAATACTGCACATTTGCTATGGTAATGAAACTCTGGGATCATTTCAACTAATAGAGTTACTCACATGAAAAGCTCTCCACTGACTTTACATTCATTTCAGTCTGGGGATCCAAATGCACCAAATAAATAAGAATGACTTTTAAAATGGCTTATGGAAATCAACTACAGATTATATGAATAATGAGGTTTTTGGGCTGCATGGTGCGCAATGGTTAGCACTCTCACCTCATAGAAAGAAGGCCCTGGTCCAAATCCCAGCTGGGACTTTTCTGTCTAAATGCTTTATAAGTTAATTCAGGGGTGTCCAAAGTTGGTTCTTGAGGGCTGTCTTCCTACTGGTTTTCCAGAAACTCTGCCTTATTTGCTGCTGATTACCTTGATCAGGTGTGTTTGGCCAATAAGGAGCTTCAAAGGCAGGTTGATTGGAAAACAAGTAGGACATCTGCCCTCAAGGGCCGACTTTGTACACCCCTGGGTAAACTGATGATGCTAGCTTTCAGGTGTATGAGTGTGCATGGAGTGTCAATCTATCCAGTGTGTACCCCACCGTCACCAAACAGCAGCTGGGATAATCTCCTGTGCCCCCAAAAGGGATTCAGTGTGTTCTGCAATTGAGTGGATGAAGATGTTTTATAGGACAAACATTGCTAGTTGGCATTTTCCCCATACGGTCAACAATGTTGATTTCCTTCATTGGGTGTGACAGTCTGTCCATAAACCAATCTCAATGTTTGCGGTTTAATGCAGGGAAAGAGTCAGAACCAGTCAAGTATATTTGGATCAGAAAACCACAGGAGGAAAGTGACAGTACATGGTCTGTGTTTATCATACTGATAATATAAGAAGGTGTTTGCAGCTTCTCTTTGTAAATGTCAGTACTGTCCAAGTACTCCTTCTCCCCTCCCCCAGTCTGATAAACGCCACATCAGGCTGACAGGTTTTTCCAAACTGACCCCACAAAAGGATGAAGGTCAGCACTTATCTTCTTGTGATGAACTGATGACTTCTCCATTGTGTGTCCCGCTCTTTTATGATGAAGCTGAAATTGGTTCAAGTGACTGTAAAGAAATAAAAAGCCTGTATGGAAAACTGGAAATTGTAAGAGTAACATTACTGTCAATATGAGAACATCAGAAACTGTATCTTGATTTTTATAGTTATAGTGATTCTAATGCTCGTTTCCGTATGTTAATCAACATGTAAAAACTCAATCACACTTTCAGAGGTTTCAGCAATTTTGGTATCAAAATGTTCAGCTTATTGAGGACATTACTGCTTGTACTTTTGGCATTAATAAACGTTGTAGTTTTTGAAATATTGAGCAAAATATGGAAGTGAATGAGAAATTATTAAAATTTTTCAACAGCTTACTTAAACACTTTGTGCACTTTGAAACCATAATTTAAAGTAATTTTAAAATAATTTCATTTTGAGCTGTTACATTAGCATTGTGCTAGCTAATTTGGGTAATTTTGCATCTACTGGGTTTTTGTGCTAATTTGGAATTGATTAAATATTTTAGCAACATGGCAACATATTTGGCTACTATGTTATTTACTGATGTTTTTTTTTTATTCTAATTTGGAATTCAGCAAATATTTTATCAGCGTGCTAATATTTCGGGCTAATTTGCTATCTACTGTAGTCGGTTAGGTTACTTTTGAGTTGTTTTTTTTGCTTTGTTTTGCGTTTTTTTTTGGGGGGGGGTCGGTAATTCGACAATTTTGACTATTTTGGACTTAAGATAGCATTTTAGCAATACACCAGTTTTTTTTACTAATTTGGCATCTATTGAGGTTTTTTGGGCTAATTTGGAGTTTAGCTCACATTTAAGCAACAGATATGTTTTAGCAAAATTGGCATATATTGAGGATTTGAAAGCAAACTTAATACATTTTTTTCAGAAATTTAAGCTGACTTCAGCTGTCTTTTATAGTTCTTTGCCAAAATTTTAGCAAATGTAGCATTTTGGAAATAGTTTCTAGCATCTTCAGCGGCCAGATTGAACAAGAAAGCCTTCACAGTAGCATTATCGAAGGTAATGCAACTTTTCTAGTTTTAGAATAGTTTAGATAAAAAAGAAAATAATCAAAACAGAAAATCAGTCCTACGTATCCATCCATCTTCTTCTGCTCATCTGGGATCGGGTCACGGGGGCAGCAGTCTAAGCAAAGATGCCCAGAATTCCCCATCCTCAGCCACTTTCTCTAGCTCTGGGGGAACCCCTGAGTTCCCAGGCCAGTCGAGAGACATAGTCTCTCCAGCGTGTCCTGGGTCTTCTCTGGGGTTTCCAACATGTGGGACATGCAAAGAACTACTCTCTAGGGAGTCGTTCAGGAGGCATCTAGAGCAGATGCCCGAGCCACATCAACTGGCTCCTCTCAATGTGGAGGAGAAGCGGCTCTACTCCGAGCTCTCTACGGGTGATCGAGCTTCTCATCCCATCTCTAAAGGAGCGCCCAGCCACCCTCCGCAGGAAACTCATTTCAGCTGCTTGTAGTTTGTAGTCGGGATCTCGTTCTTTCAGTCATGACGCAGAGCTCATGACCATAGGTGAGAATTGGAACAAAGATCGGCCGGTAAATTGAGAGCTTTGCTTTCTGGCTCAGCTGTCTTTTTACCACAACGGACTGGCTGGGTTGAAACGCTGGGGTTGCTGGGAGATGTAGTGCATTTAGCATTCTGGCGACAGCTCCCGGAAGTGACCAGAAGAAGAGACAGAGCTCTGGCTCCCAACAGGGGCTGACAAAAAACAAACTTTTCAGTTTTAGCTTCCTGAATACAAAAAAAAAGTTTGAAATAAAAACTGTAAGCCAGTAACCCTTGAGCAGCTCTGATCGCCCTGTGTGGGGATAATGGAGGCCTAATAGTAAACAGTTCCAATGAAAAGGCTTTAGCAAACACAAATGCATTTCTTTTTCTCCACACCAACAGTTATCTAGCTGCTTTTCTTGTCCTTCTCATCTTAAATTGAGGATTCTCCCTCATCATCAGCCTATCCCACCCTGGGATATCCTTCGTTCATCCAGCACTGTTGCCTGGGAACCAAACTGCATTAGGTCTACACAGATACACAGTATGTGATTTTCCTTGTTGTCAATTTATTTTTTTTCACAGAAAGTTTTTCCTTTTATCTTTTTTGGATGACCATGAATGAAACATCAGGGCCAACTCTGAAAAGATTCACAAAACACAGAGATATTGTCAAGGCACAGGATGGAGGAGTTTGCAGTTTTTATTTCATAGTCATTCTGTCAAATACTTCTAAGAAATAAAAATGTTTTTATCATCACTATATGATGGTAGAACCATCGGTGACCAAAGAATGTAGTCGTGGACACAAATAATTCAGTTACTCAAAAAAAATAAAAATAAAAAATCCCTCATTCCAACATTTCAATCTCCTGGCTCTCGACTGCGGTCAAGGCAGTGAAGCAGAGGTTAACAGTAAATAACTTTGTGTCAGTCTTACTTTTTGTCTTCAGTAATTGCATCAAGAAACCTAATCAATATCTGGGCTGAAAGCAGCTGTGCTCCTGATACGATTCATCCATATTCATCACTTTTGGATAATTCACACAGGAAAAAAGGAAGATTTTCCTCCATTTATCTGTTTAGCATCTCTTCAATTTTCACTAAGCTGTTTGAAAGCAAGTATTTATTTTTTGGTTTTTATTATTTTTCGGAGTACGCTTTTCCAAAGTAAACATAAAAAACAGCACTGTCTTGATTTTCAAATACTGCCTGAAATGATATCTCTTGGTGGGACACTTTGGTTGTGTCCAACCCCCCCCAACCTACTAAAAAACTATATAGTGCGGGACTATACACGGCTCTGGATTTTAAAGGTAATTTGGACATAATGTTCACTACATTTCTTTCGTTTTTCTAAACACCAGATATGACGTCATCAATTTCACGAAGTGAAAAATCCAATAAAAACGAACATTTCACTGCGTTTATTTATGACTCCACTGCGTTCTGATGGTGAAAATCTGGATGGTTTATTCAAATACTACATTTAAGCACATTTTTTGGTTTGAAATTGTTTGACCGCAATGCATTGTGGTCTATATCCGCTAATCTAGTGAGCATTGATGGATGCTAGTTTTTCGCAAAGACCTCTGGGAAATTTCGAGTGCACTCGAATTGGAATTAGTAGATTTGGACAGCACTAGAAAATGGAAAATGGTGAATGCACTATAT
>NC_050520.1:31183513-31192470 GCF_002922805.2 Oryzias melastigma | reverse complement strand
ACTCAAACGGAATACCCAAAGGCAACGCTGGCTAAAATTGTCCGACTTGTGTTTTTGAGTCTCATTATTGTGGATTATTCAAAATTCAATAAAATTTACAATATCATCGTCCAGTTTACAGTTCTTAGCACTCCTTTTCCCTTAACAAATTGCCTTTTTATATATTTCAAATCACAAAACATTGAAGTAAATAATAAAATTGCACATTTACAATTTACTCAAAGCAAACATAATTAAAATAACAAAAAAGGAAAATTGAAATGTTTCTAATCAAAATAAATACCCACATACCTGTTAAAACACACAGACAGCACATAACCAATCACCGCTGGCCTCACTTGCACATACAACCTAAAAGAAGACAAGAGAACCACAGGCATGAGAGACCACATGCTAGCACGAGCCCTGCTGCTAGCATTAGCAGGCTTCCAAGTGCTGCATGTACAAATTAACATGCATTTCACAAACTTAACAATAATAAAAATGGTGTAAGGAACGTTTTAACTGATTAGCAATATATTTCTATGTTTAAAACTTAATGTAGACTTCTTTTGCCTTTTGAAATAGCAAGGGCAAAGCCTCCTGCTTACCTCCTCTCCGCCGTTCCCACTGAAGGGAATGCCGCGAACAAACAGGAAGTAGCGCAACTACCAAAATAAAAGTCTTTGCTCAGAACTTTCTCAAATCAACAAAATAAAGATGAAGGTTTTGGTGAAATTATTTAAAAAGACCACGTGGGCTACACTGTGCAATGTTAGAGTGTGTTGTGTCACACACTGCAACAACAAACACATTTCTGTTTCTCCTCAAAGCCATGATGTTGATGGTTAAGCGATGATGTTCAGAGTTTCTAAGCTGCTGATGATGATGTAGCTGCAGGCTGTAAAGTTCTCTTAAGTTGACAAACCATTAAACCTCCCATTTGATTTTATTTAATGCTGTAAATGTTGCCACTATGTTGAAGAAAGACTACTCTCCCTTGTGCAAGCCTTTAGAAGACAATGTCTGAATTGTATTTTGATGTTTGCAGGATCCATTTCTAAAAGATTCCTCTTCTGACTGTGCATTGCCCCCTCTTCGTCATTTAAGAGAGACACGCTCCCAATCGTAAATGTCAGAGTCCTAATCAAACATGTAAATCAAGCACATTAAGTCATGATTAACTCCACGGCATCCTTAGTAATGATGGATTATTTCTATTTGTAATACTCAAATGAATTTAAAATACTTTGCAACAGATCTAAAACATCACGCTGACATTATAAACTTAATGGACTGAAATGGTGCAGACACTTTTGCTTTCTGTTTCTGGATTCAGACTAATGTGAGATCTATTTAAGTGTTTTGAGCAACAATTCTGGACTCTTTTTAGAAAAAAAAAAAACCAATTGTAACGCAGATTTTAACTCAATTCAATTTTATTCATAAAGCTCAATATTACAACAGATTTATCAACGGGCGTCACACCGATAATCATCCAAAAACGTAAAATCAGTCATAAAATAAAAACAAAAGCTGATTCCTAAACTAAACTGAACAGACTAAACTAAAGTGGGCATCCCTACACTTACAACCTCCTTCTTGTTTTGTGGCTACACAAAATAAAAACACTTGAACAGAAGTTTTTTTTAGAAACTTAGATCTAAATTTTGGAATCTAAAGAGATAAAAGCCTGCAAGAAATGAGAAAATGTACAAGTCTACAACAAGAAAAACCTGGAAATCCAGTACTCAAGTAGCCATTTCCACAACGCAAATGTTCTCCACTTGACATCTTGTTCACAATAAGTAAAGGAAGTTCAACTGCTGCATTGCTCAGTCATACTTTTTAAGAAAAATAACCCCTTCAAAATCCTAGCGAGCTGCTTAACAGAGATCTGACGTCACGAGGACTCGTTTGACATGCCTCAAATAACAGTTCTAAACAAAGCTACTGACACTTCCAGTTCATACAGTCTAGCAGAATATACCTGATTTTTATGCAAAAATTTCTACTTTTTATACAAAAATTAATGTGCAATATCTATATGTCATTCATAAACTGGAGGTGGAATCAAGTCATTTCTCTTTAAAGTTGAGGGTTTTTTTTAAAAGGTTTGGAACTAAGATCATTCTAATTCAGAGTAATATTACTTGCACCATATAAATGTAGTAAACAGATTGTCAAGTGAAAATGACAGATCTCATCGGGCTAGTTTGGATATCAAATGTCTTAAGTCTAGTTACCATGAAATGTCCTGAGTGTAAAACCTTTTATGCATTTTAAATGTATCACTTGAACAAATGGAATTAAATGTAAGATCTCACTTGATCTTTGAAGATAAGTTTACATCTGCTGCTTTCTTCATGTTCCATTTTCCTGTGAACTGCTACTTGCTCAATAATAAGGAAATCCTATTTCATGGGTTTACAGGCATTACACTTGTTCACCGTTTTAGATTAAAATGAGTTTAGCAATCACAGCAACCGATAGGTACCTTATCAGGTGTAAAAAGGATCTGGTGCTGTAAAACTACAAGTTTAAACTGAAACAGGAAAATGGTTCTCATTTAATCTAAATGACATGTTAAAGTTAAGGCCCAGGGGCCATTCCAGCCCTTAGCAATAGCATCCAGCCCTCCAGATCACTTTATTTTGTTAATAGCCCGATGTCATCTTACGCTCATTTCTAACTTCGTTTTGACAATATATTCCTATGGAGTAAAATATTGAAATTCAAGGCTTAAATTGACTTATTCTGGAGTAACATTCCTGATTTGTTCACAATTATTGAAGTTTTTAAAATTAGTTTTGCTTTTTGAGCTTAGCTAATACAGCTACATGCTGTTGCCAATTTAAGCTTTTCCATATTTTAGGGCATTCAGAAGTTTTGTACTTTTCAGCAAGATGCTAGTTTAGGCTAATCTGATCAGCTTCAGTATTTAGCCACTTCAGCAGGTAATGCTGTCATGTTTTAGAGAAAAAAAAAAAAAAAACGTAAAAAAAAAAAAGTCCACCCTTTCCGGTGTTGTGGATCTGAAATGCAGATTTAGATAACTTTAAGCAAATCTTAAATGGCAATTAATCTGAACCTCAACCCAACCGCAACTCTATAGGTTGAACTTGTTTTCAACATGAAATTTAAAGTTCACAGTAAATTCAGTGAGAAATTCCAAAAATCAAACTTCAAATGTTTTTATTGGCAACCACAGTTAAAGTCTGAAAGAAAGCTCAATATGATGCAAACACAACATGGCATAGGTTAAGAACATCCCCATGTCTATCATTAAGATCTCTGCTGTTGACCATGGAAGATCTTCTGCTGAAGCTGCTGCTGCTGTTGTTGAGGACCTTGGTCTTCAGAAACATGCTCCTTCAAGTAGTGGATGGATTGGTAGTAGTCTTTGCCCTTCTCATGGTTCTGGCTGAAGGTGGTGTAGGTGCCAGGAGGTTACAGACCATACAGGAGCCTGTAGTCAAAGCCAGGATAAGGAGAACCCCAGAAGCCACCAAGTCCTTGGCCTGGAACAAGCACGCTGGTGAAAGCAGATCCAGGCTGCGCTGCCTCAGCCGGGTAACCAAACTCTTCCGTCTGCTGCTGGTAGTTGCCGAGTTCAGCTTCCTTCACGATGTTGGAAGTCTCTCCAGACTGGAGGACAGGTCCGGGGGGAGGAGGAGGGACTGGTGGCAGGAAGTCACTGGAGCCCACAGCCTGAGTATCAGCTGCTGCTTGCTCAGAGAAAGATGGAGGAGCAACAACCCACCTGGTTTCTGGACACACAAGACACTCGTTAGAAAGAGAAGACTCATGGAGAACATTCACTGCAGCTTTTTAAATGAAGACTCACCTGGCAGACCAGCTTGAGCAGGTCCTGGCTGTGTGGAACCAGCTCCTTCATGGAACACCAGCACAGGAGCAGAGCCAACCATTGCTGGGCTTGTCTGAACAAACTGGGAGAAACCAGGATCCTGCACAGGGACCTGAACTGCCTCAGACACTCCTGCTGCAGGAACACTGGAAAACACAGGAACAGATCCTGTCTGAACTGGAAACACAGGGTCTCCTGCCCCAGCAGAGCTCAAGCCACTGCCTGATGGAACCATGGGATAAAACTGAGGGACATTCTGCACAAACGCTGGAACTGGCTGAGAGACTCTGCTTGAATGAGAGCTGGAGTACACAGGTGCAGAGCGGCTCATCTGTGCTCCTCTGTGGGAAGCAAAGCTAGTTGCTGCTTTTTGGTCACCACTGCTCTGATCTGTGGATTTGGAGCCTGAAAGCAGAAAGAGCACAAGTTCTGAAGATGATCACTACAGTCATCTACATGGATGAGTCAGCAAGAGGGGAACAAAACATCACCTTTAGCAGGAAAACCACATGATGGCACAACCAGCAGAACAAAAAGGGAAAACCTGAAAACATTCAAAGAAGAAAACATTACAAAAATGTTGACATTAAAGCTCATAATAGACTCTCATGTCCTACCCCAGGAAGAACCTTGAAGTCTCCATCATGAAGGCCACAGTACAGAAAGGTTCATAGCTGAAGGTTTATCAATGCTAGCAGAGACCAGTCCTGACCAATCAGAGCTTAACAAACTAATAACAGACAGCTGCTGCAGACAAACTGTCTCCCAGCTGAGTGTACATGTTTGTTTAGAATGATTTCTAACCTGATGCATGATTATTTACCTCACCAGTAGTAAAAGAGATGCATTTACATTTATGAGAATGAGATCTATGAGTTTATCTCATTGCTTTTTCATTCCAAGATTTGTTTTTCAAGCAGTTTTTTTGACTCTTATTATTTTCTTATAAATATTGATGCAATGCAGGAAATCTATCATTGACTTGACGTAAGATATGTATAAGGCATGTTTTTCTTTTACTCTAACTGCATCAGCCCCCTAACACAGCTGATCCAGGTCTTGAGGGCCGGTATCCCACTGATTTTCCAACTATGGTGCCATTCTAGTGTTTCATTGGCATCTGAACCAGGTAATCAGCACCAAGTTTCTGAAAAATCAACAGAAAGACGGCCTTCAGGCCTGGAGTCCAACATTTGCCTGAAGAGCATAAGCAACCATAAAAGACGCAAAAAAAAAAACTCAGCCCATTGGCTTTGTCTCTTGGGAGCCGGTCTCCTGGGCCCGGCGCCCTCTTCTCCAAGCGGGCAGAGGGATCCCTGAGATCTAAGACTTAGAGCAGAGGTGTCGGAATCCAGGCCTGGAGGGCCGGTGTCCTACATGTTTTCCAACCAACCTGCCTTTGAAGCTCCTTATTGGCCAAACACACCTGATCCAGGTAATCAGCATCAGATGAGGCAGGATTTCTGGAAAACCAGTAGGACGTCGGCCCTCGAGGACTTGAGTTTGACACCCCTGACTTAGAGCCTGCGGGTGTCCATGTCTTGTTGGGGCAAGTTCTGTTCCTTGCTCTGGAGAACTGGTTCTCTCCAAAAACTCCATCAGTGGGTGAGCCTGGTCGGGCCTTGTTTACAGCACTCCTCCGGGGCCCCCGCTTCTCTTGGGAGTCCCTTTCCTGGGCAGGGGTTGGATGCCCCTTTGTGCCTCCCCTTCTCCCTCTTTGCTGTGGACCGTTTGTGTTTGTGCGGCTGCAGAGCTTTGAGATTTGCAGCCCAAATGCGCAGTTTGACTTTATTTGTGGGTTTATTCGCTCTGTACTGCGTTCATGCAAAGATCTACTTCCGGGAGGAGTTTCTGGACGGAGATGAATGGAGAAGTTGCTGGGTGAACTCCAAACACAAATCTGGTTACAGAGAATGGAAGCTGACGGCTGGGAACTTCTATGAAGATGCAGAAAAGGACAAAGGCCTGCAGACCAGCCAAGACACTCGCTTCTATGCCGCCTCGCCCCGCTTCGAGCCGTTCAGCAAAGAGGGAAAGTCCGTGGTCATTCAGTTCACAGTGAAGCACGAGCAGAAGATCGACTGCAGCGGAAGCTACGTGAAGGTCTTCCCCTCTGACCTGAACCAGACCAACATGCATGGAGACTCTTCACACTACATCATGTTTGGCCCTGATATCTGGGGCTACAGCACCAAGAAGGTCCACGTCATCTTTAATTACAAGGGCAAGAATCACCTCATCAAGAAAGAGATCAAATGCAAGGATGACGAGTTCACCCACTTGTACACGCTGATTCTGAATCTAGACCAGGCCTATGAGGTCAAGATTGACAATGAGAAGGTAGAATCTGGCAGTCTGGAGGAGGACTGGGACTTCCGGCCTCCTAAGAAAATTAAGGATCCAGAGGCTATAAGCCAGAGGACTGGGACGACTGTCCAAAGATCGAGGATCCTGAAGACACGAAGCCCGAGGACTGGCAGAAACCAGAATACATCCCAGATCCTGATGCCAAAAAGCCTGAAGACTGGATGCCGGCGTCCGAGGGAATTCTGTCCTTTGTGCTTCAGATGAGGGATTATTTGGAAGCCTACAGAGAACAAGCACAGGACAGTCTTGCAAAAGCCCAGAAAGATAAAAAATGCTGGTACGACAAGAGGGCCCGTCAGCGTGAGTTGAACCAGGTGACAAAGTTGTTACTTTTACCATTGAATGCCAGGATTACAAGGTGGTATCTCGCCTTGCAGCCTTTCAGTTTTAGTGTGAGTCATAGACCCGGACGGACCAATACTCTGGCCGACTACTTGTCCAGATTTTCCTAACATGGCAGCGCTCGGAAAGGGGGAAGAAGTGTGACAGGTCATAATTCAGTCAAATAGCATAATTTTCATCTGACACTTTGTCATAGGAATTGTTATAGAATATTTTAGTGGGCGCACACATTAAAAGTTTACCTAACTATTCCATTGAGAACACCCTTCCTATGTTCATTTTACTTTTTGTTAAATGTTTTATTCACTTCCTGGTTTTAGTGGACCCCATTATGATTTAGTTGACTTAGAGAGGCCTGTTCTAAATTCAAAGTAATATTTCTCTTTGAATTATTTTTTTTGTGAATGTCTTTCATTCTACATTTTGCTGTATGAAAAATGTTTTGCCTTTATTTGTTTATGTAAGATGTTATTTCTGTTAAAAACGTATTTATTTGATTGCTAATTGGGTTGGCCTGGTGAGGAGGAAGAGGACCAGCTATAAAAGGACCGCTGTCTCTATTGTTGGAGGTGTGTTGTTACTCTTGCCAGCTATGTTGTGAATTGGTTTGTGTGAGCTAAAATACATAAAGAAAGATAAATACAAATTCTGGTGTAAACAGCAGTTTTGTACACCTTACACTGTATTTTCCATATAATAATAATAATAATGCATTTTATTTGAAAGCGCCTTTCAAAGCACTCAAGGACACTGTAATATGCATTTTACATTTGTCCGTGGTTTATTTGGTATTAGTATCTGTCACAAAGATGAACAGCAGGTGACGCTGGCAAAAAAACTGTTTTTTCAGACATTAATGAATAAAAAATAGATCATTTGTTTATGAATGCATAGGAGTTTAGGGAGGATTTTTACTGTTGGTGTTGCACGAAATTAGGGAAACACCTAATATTTTTGGAGTTTTATTTATTTGATTTAGTTTTTAAGGTCTAAAAGCATAGTGACAATAACAAGTTTTTAATTATTAAATCAGTCTGATATGTTTCGCAAAGAAAAATGAAGCCAGGAGTCCAGCTATGAAAAATTCTCACAACAGCAAAGACAACAGAATGATTTTATTTTTATTTTTGTTTTCTTGTTCTGCAGCATGTTATATTTGTATTATTTTGACAGGACATATTTTTATAGAAAATTTTCTAAGAAGAAAATACAAGTAAAAGCTAAAAAAAAAAGTTGTTTTTACATGATATAGGCCCGTTTGATTGTTAACAGAAGCTTCATGAGATTACAGGAACTAAAAGTGAAACATGGAATAAGTAACTATTCAGAATACTAAAAGCTTAAATCTATAATTAGCAAAACTGATCTGAAGCAACCAGAGCTAAAATCTCTTTAATGAATTATTTTTTTTGTATAAAGCTCCTTCTAAAATATTGCAACTCTTATGCAGCTTAGATAACATTACAAATTCAACAAGAAAATGGGATGAAGACCAAAGCATCAGAAGAGTTCAAAGTTTCTGGTCAGAAAATTGTCTAAATACCTTTAAACTAACTGAAAGTAATTAATTAAATTCAAACCTTTTAACAGAATTTACTATGCTGGACAGAGGATGTTTAAAATGGGTCTTAGATATTCAGGCACCATGATGGGAATACACCTGATAGATGTATGCTCAAAACAATAAAAATCATGATATGAAAATACAATTTTAAAAGCCAAAGAGGAAAAAAAATATGAAAAAAAGAAATTTCAAGAGATAAAAAGCAAAGGAAAGTCAAACAGCAAGGTGGCCCATCAAGGTGCTCACACACCGGCTGAGTCGATGCACATTCAAGCTGCAACTTTCAATGAAGAGTCTATGAAAACACGTGCACTGCAGGATTTCAGATCTCTACATGTTTGCATAGACTTCTCATTGGCCACTTGAATGGGTGCTGACTCAGCCCGCGTGTGAGCACGTTTGCACGATGAGAAAGGTTGCTGCACCACTTTTTAACTGCTGGCTGATGAGCAAAATCAGAAACTAATTTTAATCTGGAATAATCTTGTTGTATACATTTTTTTTCACTAATTTAAAAGTGTATCAATATTCCAAGTAGGTGTTTCATGGTTGCTTATGCTCTTCTGGCAGAAAGTCCAACTCCAGTCCTCCTGACCTGGAGTTTATCATCTGTGTTAGACGGCTGAGAGCTGGATGGTAATGCAGGTACAGAAAAAGACAAAAATATACCATGAACATATTTTATATCAAGTTAGTCTTTATCTCTTTTACTACTGGTGAGGTAAATAATCATGCATCAGGTTAGAAATCATTCTAAACAAACATTTACACTCAGCTGGGAGACAGTTTGTCTCCAGCAGCTGTCTGTTATTAGTTCGTTAAGCTCTGATTGGTCAG
>NC_050520.1:31179388-31182768 GCF_002922805.2 Oryzias melastigma | reverse complement strand
AACCATGAGAAGGGCAAGGACTACTACCAATCCATCCACTACTTGAAGGAGCATGTTTCTGAAGACCAAGGTCCTCAACAGCAGCAGCAGCTTCAGCAGAAAATCTTCCATGGTCAACAGCAGAGATCTTAAAGATCAACATGGGGATCATGAGGATGTTCTAATCTGTTGCATTGCAACATATTGAGCTTTCTTTCAGAATTGGAGGATGAAGTGTCAATAAAAACTTGTCTTATGAACTTTGGTTTTCATCCAAATGTGAATTTCTAAACATCTTGAATGTTAAGAACTCTTTGACCCTATGGATTGTCAAATACAAATTGCCCTTAAAAGGATAGTTTTTTTTTTTTTTTTTGCTAAAAGTGGTAGCTTAAATTTGTATTGATACAGATCAGAAAACTAAACAAATGCTCGATTAAGCTGACGTCAAAAGAATCTCAAGACCCTTGATTCCCTAGTTGAAAAATCCTGAGCTTGACTTTTTTGGGTCTAAAAGTTTAATGTGTTTTAGCCAGATTCTACATATAAAGTAGCTGAAAGAATTGACAATCACAACTGGTCTCCTTGAAACTTTGACAACTACAGTGATTTAGACCAGGGTAAAGGACAGCTCCAACCTAAGGTCCAGGTTCTGCTTCCTCAAAAGACGAGTGAAGAGGGAATTTGAGATCGTAAATTTGGTTTAAAACTGAAAATATTTCTCTGCAACTTAAAAACAAGGGGGATTGGTTCAAAATGCACAGACTCAAACTTTAACTTCTTGATCTGGGCCTTTCAGGTTTAGGGCAGTCCCTAGTTGCATTTAGATTTATGGCTCTAAAGAGGTGCAGAAGAAATGGCCACAAACCGGTTTCACTGTCACAGCTCAATACAGTAGGTTGGTGCTGGTCCCTTAAAGTATGTGCTTTATCAGCTCAAAGTAGAAGTAAGCTGAGAGCAGCTTCAAGTTATATATTGTTGAAAACAACCTAGATTAAGAGAGCTTAAAATCACTCAGCAAATATTATATAAATGTATATACAACCCTCACAGTACATTATTTCTGCCCAACAACGTCCCCAGTCGAAGTTAATAGCTCCCCACCTGCACTGAAAATGGTACCAGCAGAAAACTTCCTATACCTCCTTAGACGCTGGAGAGTTTGCCGAAATCCCCTCTGGGCCAACCGATAGTACTTCTCCATGGTCTCACTGAACTTCTCCCACAACACAATGGAAAAGAATAACTGACTTTCTTTTAAGTTCAGCGTGATGCTGCTGTCACAAAGGCTTCCAGAATTCTGTTCATTATTTATAGCTTCAGAACAACTAAGTAAAGACTATTGACAAAATGTGATTTAAGCACATGTCATATTATTCCCATTAAAGCGCAGTAAACTTTCTTCAAGTTTTAAGATGTCCAGAAAAGTTCTCCATTTATATAAGTGAACAATTTGTTACATTTCCTCAAGCCCTCACTCACAGCCAAAGCCTCTGCAAAACTGTGTTCATGTTGACAAAATACATGGGAATATAATTAAGTTATGGGTGTCTTTTTTTCAAATCAAGCATCTGAATGAAAAAAGAAGAATTGAGACTTGTTAAAAAAAATGTCAATTTTAGTCATTTTGTTTGTTTGAACTCTGGCAAACATATTTGAAGTCAGTAAAGAAACAAAAGGTATAAATAAAATGTAAACATTTAAACACATAACATTAAGTTCTTCTGACCCAATAGCACCACCAAAGGGTATTGCAGGACTTAACCCTAACTAGTATGATGTGTTATATCCTTCACTGACTCTCCCTTTGCCTATACCTAAAAAGGTTTACTTCACTCATTTGTTGTAAGTTGGAAATGACAGTACTTTAAGTCTCGTCTCTAAAGTTATGTTTTCAAAGTTAACCACTGTGACATCACTTCCATCAAAGGAACTAAGTTTATGCCTGTCACACTGCCACTGCATACATTTTGTACGCGTTTCATATATGGAATGCTAGTCTTTTGTGAAAGATGTGTGGTATACGTAGGGCTAGACTAGGGGTCTGCAACCTTTAGCACTTAAAGAGCCATTTAGGTCGATTTCTCTCTGACCACAACCCAGTAGGAGCCACACATCCTTTAGAAAAATAAGACTTTGTACATATGTTATTGTTATTTTTATGCTAAATATAAATCAGCTTTTTGGGGGGCATTAATAAAACAAACTTTATGAGAAAATACATTTAATCTCTCCCAAATATGAAACCGTTTTTCGCAATGACTTACTAGATTTCCTTTCAAGATAAAAGGCTTCCAGGGTCACATAGGATCATCTCGATGGAGCAAATCTAGTGATAGGAAGTGTAATGTCTGCAATAAAAAAAAAAATCATTTTTAAACATTTGTTGTGCTTCTTAGCCAGAAATTCATAAATCTAGCTTTCTAAAATTAAAGCACAACTATTTTTTTCCCCAAACCACGAGTCACACTTAAGACACTGGAATTTGTCAAAATGTTTAGTTCTCCATTATCAAACCACTATAGCGACGGTGCTTTGGAGGTTCACAGAGAGATCCTTTTGTTGAAAAAGAAAATAAAAAACTTTGTATTTTTCCTTAACTAGAGAGCCACAGAGGTGGGGTAGAAGAGCCAGACATGTCTCTGGAGCCGCAGGTTGCAGACCCCTGGGCTAGGCAATATGGAATTTTTTATATTTATATATAGTTTTTTCCATATTGTGACAATATATTTTACAATGTTAACCAAATAACTATATTTGTCAAATTTGAATGCTTTGTGACTCAAAAAAGAGATGAACAGTCAATAATCCACAATCTAACCAGCTCTTCCAATTCGTCGCTTGCTATTTTTACCAGCAAATAGTCTGCTCCCTGTCTCCAGCCATCTTGCCAATATTCCCTGTTTGCTTGTGCCATTCTTGGATAACTCAGGATCCATCTTAAAGGGGCCAGACCATGATTTTCTTAAGCCTTTCAGAGTAAACTATATCCATATGTATGATCATATATTACCTTCGAAACACTAAAAAGCAAATTATTTATGAAATACGATTCTATTTGTGGACCGTTTTAATGCACAGAAGTATAACTTTTTAACTGCCAGCTGATGTACAAAATCATAAACTAATTTTAAACTGGAATAATCTTAATGTATAATTTATTTTTTTTTTTTTGGGCTGTAATTTAAAAGTGTATCATATTCCAAGTAGGTGCTAGTCTTTTTTTTTCTGCGTCCTTCATTGTTGCTTATGCTCTTCTGGCAGAAAGTCCGACTCCAGTCCTCGAGACCTGGAGTTTATCATCTGTGTTAGATGGCTGAGAGGGGAATAGTAGTACAGGTACAGAAAAAGACAAAAATATACCTTAAACATTTGGGGTGTTACGGATGACAAAACTCCCA
>NC_050520.1:31132788-31179271 GCF_002922805.2 Oryzias melastigma | reverse complement strand
AGAAAAATTATATAAAATACTTCAAAGCATAAATATACACTCACACATCTTTGAACTTTGAACATAAACAAAAATGCAAAAACCTGTAGTTTCTGATTACATTAACGTGTCTTGAGACCAAATCTACTAACACTAAGAGAAAAGAATGCTGAATATGCAATTTCCCTTGTCCCCACCCTCAAAGTCTAAATTAAATCTTAAATGAAAAAGTGAAAAATAAACTTTCATTATTTTTTGGGAATTAAATGTAGAATTGAAATTAACGTTGGAAACATTTAAACATTTCAAATAATTATCATTATCTGCAGGTGAAACACTGCCATGCCCATTTTTCCTAGGGATTTTTGATCCTTTCGGCTTGCCGTACTGACGGCTCATGCTGGTTGCAGGAACAGCGGTGTTTGTGGGACGGCGGCAGCTCCTCACTGGGAGATCTTAACCCAGAAGAGGAGACATGAACCGATGTTTTTATTCAGCTCTTCAAAATAAATAAATCTCCCTGTTTCAGAGTCCTTCATGATGAGTTCGAGAAAAGTTTTTGACAGGAGCTTCTCCCACGCGCGGCGGGAGCTTAAGATTAACAGACTGTTGGATAAATGTCAAGCAGCAAATTTAATGCTTGTTCAAACAAACACGGTGTACAGTACATGAATTTGACGCTAATTGTATTTGGTATGGACAGACAATTTATTTTAATAATGTGCGCATGGTGTGAGGTACACAGCGACAGTGAGGGGAGGAGAAGGGAGGTGATCCACGGTACGCGTGTGGACCAAACCATGGCCAGTGATCTGTACAGACCATGGATTATCCGTGATCCGTTACACCCCTGTTAAATATTTTTTACATTAAGTCAATCTCAATTTCTTTTACTACAAGTGAGGTAAATAATCATGCATCAGGTTAGAAAGCATTCTAAACAAACATTTACACTCAGCTGGGAGACAGTTTGTCTCCAGCAGCTGTCTGTTATTAGTTCGTTAAGCTCTGATTGGTCAGGACTGGTCTCTGCTAGCATTGATAAACCTTCAGCTATGAACCTTTCTGTACTGTGGCCTTCATGATGGAGACTTCAAGGTTCTTCCTGGGGTAGGACATGAGAGTCTATTATGAGCTTTAATGTCAACATTTTTGTAATGTTTTCTTCTTTGAATGTTTTCAGGTTTTCCCTTTTTGTTCTGCTGGTTGTGCCATCATGTGGTTTTCCTGCTAAAGGTGATGTTTTGTTCGCCTCTTGCTGACTCATCCATGTAGATGACTGTAGTGATCATCTTCAGAACTTGTGCTCGTTCTGCTTTCAGGCTCCAAATCCACAGATCAGAGCAGTGGTGACCAAAAAGCAGGAACTAGCTTTGCTTCCCACAGAGGAGCACAGATGAGCCGCTCTACACCAGTGTACTCCAGCTCTCATTCAAGCAGAGTCTCTCAGCCAGTTCCAGTGTTTGTGCAGAATGTCCCTCAGTTTTATCCCATGGTTCCATCAGGCAGTGGCTTGAGCTCTGCTGGGGCAGGAGACCCTGTGTTTCCAGTTCAGACAGGATCTGTTCCTGTGTTTTCCAGTGTTCCTGCAGCAGGAGTGTCTGAGGCAGTTCAGGTCCCTGTGCAGGATCCTGGTTTCTCCCAGTTTGTTCAGACAAGCCCAGCAATGGTTGGCTCTGCTCCTGTGCTGGTGTTCCATGAAGGAGCTGGTTCCACACAGCCAGGACCTGCTCAAGCTGGTCTGCCAGGTGAGTCTTCATTTAAAAAGCTGCAGTGAATGTTCTCCATGAGTCTTCTCTTTCTAACGAGTGTCTTGTGTGTCCAGAAACCAAGTGGGTTGTTGCTCCTCCATCTTTCTCTGAGCAAGCAGCAGCTGATACTCAGGCTGTGGGCTCCAGTGACTTCCTGCCACCAGTCCCTCCTCCTCCCCCTGGACCTGTCCTCCAGTCCGGAGAGACTTCCAATATTGTGAAGGAAGCTGAACTCGGCAACTACCAGCAGCAGACGGAAGAGTTTGGTTACCCGGCTGAGGCGGTGCAGCCTGGATCTGCTTTCACCAGCGTGCTTGTTCCAGGCCAAGGACTTGGTGGCTTCTGGGGTTCTCCTTATCCTGGCTTTGACTACAGGCTCCTGTATGGTCTGTACCCTCCTGGCACCTACACCACCTTCAGCCAGAACCATGAGAAGGGCAAGGACTACTACCAATCCATCCACTACTTGAAGGAGCATGTTTCTGAAGACCAAGGTCCTCAACAGCAGCAGCTTCAGCAGAAGATCTTCCATGGTCAACAGCAAAGATCTTAAAGATTAACATGGGGATCATGAGTCTGTTCTCAACATCTGCAGTGTCGTGTTGCAGCATATTCAGCTTTCTTTCAGACTTGGATGAACTGGTTGTCAATTAAAGCACCTATAGCTAATTTGTGTACGTTCCTCAATGCAAAACCGTGAAATGTTGAACCAATGGGTTTATTTATATCTTAATTGATGAACCTTGGTGTACTGTGATCATATTTGCACAGATGATTCAGACAGATTTCTTGCAGCCCCACACCCTGGTGGAGTTTAACCCCCCTCCCTTGATAATCACACTACACAAGCAGTATTTGTGCACCAGCTTTAAAAGGTTAAAACTACAGTCAAATAAGCCACTTCACAATGATTCAACCAATTAGAAGTCAAGTTGGTGTCTCTGTAGCTTCATGAAGATTAAATTTGCCTCTGGATGGTCAAAGCTTGCACAACCAAAGGCTGATTTCTGCTGCACTTATGAATTAGTCACTGTTTTGCAGTTATAAGGCAGATAAATTGCTTTAGTTGAAGATTTCTTCCCTAAGTCTGAAGACAGACTTTGTCGGGGGAAAAAAAGGACATTAAGGCTGACCAATGATTTCCAGCAGTTTTGTATGGCAAGGGTAACAGTTGTGACATGAGCGAATAAGGACTAACTCACTGCCGCTGAACGCAGCATGGCTGCTCCGGACGCATTGCTGTACTGACATTCACAGCAGAATTAGAATAGAATTCAACTTTGTCATTGCACATGTCACAGGTACACAGCAACAAAATGCAGTTTGCATCCATCCAGAGTGCTTTAGCAGGTATAAATCTATATCTACAATGTGCAAAGTGAAATAAATAGCAGTGAGAGGGTATAAACAAGTATTTACAATATGAAACGGTACAGGTGAAATTCAACATATAAAGTGCAACATATAAATTTTGGAAAATATCACGTCCCAGACAAAAACCAGTGTTTCAAGACCATGAAAAACAAGTGTTTATCACTCTCTTTGTCCCCCAGAAATTTTGGGAGAACGAGAATCTTTTTGCAGCGCTCTATTTCCAGTTACGCACAGCGCACTAATCTGTCTCCGCTGAAAACAGAACTGTCTAATGGCACGCTGGAATTTACTGGGAAATCTACCGCTGAACTTTTGAACTTCATGGAGTTCATCTTTAAGTTGGATTTGCTGTATATAAAAATCCATATTTTCAAGTTAAATGAGTTGTCAAATGTGCTTTAATGTTTGTTGCAGCTGTTGTTGCAGTGGGAGGACACTTGCACTGCAGTTTGTTTTCACAATATGTGCAATTGTAGTGAATTCAGTCTATTTAAACAATCCATTTATGATGAAATTACTCTGCAAAAAAGTATTCATCTATAACAGCATGGAGTTAGACACATAAAATAGCTCATATTAACGAGGAAGATTTTGGCAGAGGAAGACTGAAGCATCAGCTCTGAAATGCACAGGCCGCTTTTGGGTTTAAATTTAAACTACTCTAATCCTTTACCAAAGTAAACGTTAACATTAAGACTGAAATGAGAGTTTAAGAAGTGCATCTCATCCTGGATGGAAAGATCCTTTTTTTCTATCATGAATTTAGCCAGAAGGTCTTAGGATGACTAGTTGATCTACAAGCTAATTTCTCTTCTTTTTGGCTTTGGCCAGACTGAGTAAAGTTCTGTCTAAAAAGACTTGGGTTTCACAGAGCATCAGATCCTTTTCTAGAACTTCAAGAATGAAGCTAACACTTGCTGTGATTGCTGAACTCACCTTAATCTAAGCGGTGACCAGGTGTAATCTCTGCAAACCCGAACTCACCCTATCTCTAAAGGAGTGCCAGCCACTCTAAAGAGTAAGCTCATTTCAGCTGCTTGTATTCAAGACCTCGTTCTATCAGTCGTGAACCAGAGCTCATGATTAAAGATGGGTATTGAAAAGATAGACTGGTAAATTTAGAGCTTTGCTTTCTGGCTCAGCTCCCTCTTTATAACAATGAACTGGACTGTGGAGGCCACACCAATCTGTCTGTCGATCTCACACTTCAATCTTCTCTCACTCGTGAACAAGACCCCAAGATATTTAAACTCCTCCACCTGAGGCACTCCACTTCCCCAGAGAGGGTAAACTACCTTTCCCCAGTCAAGAACCCCGGCCTCCGACTTAGTGGTGCTGACCTTCATCCCAGCCGCCTCACACTGCTGCAAATCTCCCAAAGGAATGCTTGAATTCCTGGCTTGATGAACCCAACAGGACTAAATTGTCTGCAAAGAGCTGAGAGGAAATCCTGTGGTTCCCAAACCAGATCCCTCTGACCCATGGCTGCGCCAAGAAATTCTGCCCATAAAGACTCTGTACCTATTTGAAGTTCATCTGGATGTGGGAGTTCAAGACCTTCCTGACGTAGGGCTCAGCGAGTCATTCCTTTCCTTTCCAAGTCTTTCTGAACTTCTTCCACACCAGTAAATCCAGATCACCACCAGGCAGTGATCTGTGGACAGCAACCTCCTCATTTTACTAGAGTGTCCAAGACCCATGGCAGAAGTTCACCTGAAACAATCACGAAGTTGACCATCCATCTCCTGCCAAGAGTGTCCTGACGCCAAGTGGACACCCTTGTGCTCAAACATGGTGTTTGTTATGGACAAGCCATGACGAGCATAGAAGTCCAATAACAAAACACAGCAAGGATTCAGATCAGGAGGGCCATTCCTAACAATCACATCTCTCCAGGTGCCACTGTCATTCCCCACATAGGTGCTATTTTAAGTTTAAGAGTCTGACAGCTTGAGGGTAGTAGCTGTCTCTGAGCCTTTTTGTGCGTGCTGGCAGTCTCCTGTATCGTCTGCCAGAGGGTAGTAGTTGAAAGAGTCCTTGCACTGGGTGAGTGTGGTCCTTGATGATGCTGCGTGCTTTCCTCAGACTTCTGCTATGATAAATGTCCTGGATGGAAGGTAGGGTGCTGTCACTGATGTCCTCTGCTGATCGGACCACTTTCTGAAGCGCTTTCCGACTCTCAGAGGTGCAGTTCCCATACCACACTGTGATGCAGCCCGCCAGAAGGCTCTCGATGGTACACCTGTAGAAGTTCCTGAGGATGTCCGTGTTCATGCCAAACTTCTTCAGTTTTCTCAGGAAGTAGAGTCTTTGACGGGCTTTCTTTACCACGGTGTAGTTGTGTAGCATCCATGTCAGATCCTCGGTGATGTGTACCCGGAAGAATTTAAAGCTGCTGACCTGCTCCACCTCCACGTTGTTAATGAGGATGGGTCGGTGGTGGTTTGTATGTCTCCTGAAGTCCACAATCATCTCCTTTGTTTTATTGACATTGATAGAGAGGTTGTTTTCCTGACACCAGCTGGTGAGTGATGTCACCTCGTCTCTGTAGGCGTGTTTATCGTTGTTGGAGATGAGGCCAAGGATGGTGGTGTCATCAGCGAACTTCAGGGTGATGTTGGAGCTGTGCTTGGCAATGCAGTCATGAGTGAACAGCGAGTACAGGAGTGGTCTGAGGACACAGCCCTGCGGTGCGCCAGCGTTGAGGACATGTGTGGTGGAGAGGTGACTGCCGATCCTCACTGCTTGGGGTCTGTTGCTGAGGAAATCCTGTTTCCACCTGCAGATGGGTTTCTCCCGATCCAGGATGGTGAGTTTGGAGACCAGCTTGGAAGGGATTACAGTATTAAATGCGGAACTGTAGTCGACAAAGAGCATCCTAACATAAGTGTTCTCTTTTTCCAGGTGGCTGAGTGAGGTATGAACAGCAAGGGCAATGGCGTCATCTGTAGACCTCTTGGCTCCGTATGCAAACTGCAAGGGGTCTAAGGTGTCGGGGAGGGAGCTGCAGATGTAGTTTTCAATTATTTGTTCAAAGCACTTCATAATTACGGATGTGAGTGCTATGGGCAATCATTGAGGCAGGAAAGTGTGGAGGTCTTTGGGATGTGGACAACAGTGGAGGTCTTAAAGATGATGGGCACGGTGGACTGAGTCAGGGACAGGTTGAAGGTGTCAGTGAACACCCCGGCGAGCTGGTCAGCACAGGTTTTCAGCACCCGTCCGGGGATGCCGTCGGGCCCTGGTGATTTGTGGGGCTTCACCTTCTTTAAAGCTTGTCTCACCGTGGCTGTATCAATGCAGAGCTTGGTGTCCTCTGCATTTACCAGTAATCTGGTGGTAGGTGCTGTGTGGTCTGCATCAAAGCGGGCGAAGAAGGTGTTTATTTCATGAGGAAGTGAAGCGCTGGACAGTTCCACAGGCCCACTCCTCCTCTTATAGTCTGTGATGCAGCGTAATCCATGCCACACATGTCTTGGGTCATGGCTTTGTTGGGCAGATTCCACTCTTCCGCTGTACTTCCTCTGGGGAGTCCTGATGGTCTTTCTGATGTCGCATTTGGCTGCTTTGTAGGTTTCAAGATTTCCTGAGTTGAAGGCAGCAGTGCGGGCTTTGAGTTTCGCAAGCACCACTGGTCCAACCCAGGGTTTCTGGTTGGGGTACATGCAGATGGTGGATTGGTGGACCGTGTCGTCAATGCATTTTCTGATGTAGCCAACAACTGAGTGTGTGTACAGGTTTATGTCCCCATCCGCTGCGCCTGCAAACATCTGCCAGTCTGTTGTTTCAAAACAGTCTTGTAGAACCTCATCAGAGGTATTGCTCCATTTGTATAGTTGTTTGGGAACTGTTTTTTTCCAGTTTTAGCCTTTGTTTGTAGGCTGGTAGCAGTAGAATTGCATTGTGGTCGGATATACCAAAGGCTGGGCGGAGGAGGGGTTTGTAGCTATCTTTGAATGGGGTGTAACAGTGATCCAGTGTCTGCTCCCCCCTGGTAGGGAGGGAAATGTGCTGATAGTATTTTGGTAAGACCACTTTCATGTTGGCTCTGTTGAAATCCCCCAAAATAATAAAATCTGCATCCGGGTGCATATTTTCAAGTTCGTTTATAATCCCATACAGCTGCTCTAGAGCTTGAGTTTTTAGATTTTGGGGAGGAATGTATACAACAGTTAAGATTATGGAGCTGAATTCTTTGGGCAGATAAAACAGCCTGATTTTGATGGTCAGCAGCTCCAGGACTGGAGAACAGTGAGTTTTTACAGTGCGTACATCTGTGGCCCATAACGAGTTAATCATCAGGCACACACCACCTCCACACGACTTGCCTGAGTCCTCCGTTCTGTCCGACCTGTAGATGGTGTAGTTGTCTGGGGCCGCGGCGTGATCGGGAACCGATGAGTCCAACCATGTTTCCGTGAAGGCAAAAACACAGCAGCTCCCCGTGTCCTGCTCGAAGGAAATCCGTGCGTGCAGGTCCTCCAGTTTATTTCCCAGAGATTGCATGTTAGCAAGCAGAATGGTAGGGAGAGCGGGGTTGTTGTCTCTGATCCGGGCTTTCCACAGCACCCCCGATCGCTTTCCTCGCTTTCTCTTTCTCGCTCTTCTTCCCTTGCAGTGCTGGCGAAAAACAGAACGGCAGTACGTCCGTCGCGGATGCCACAAAGGTCGGCATAAAATCGCTCTTAACCTTCGATCGAAGCTTTAAAAGAGTGCTGCGATTGTACACATAGCAAGAGGTTGCAGTGCTGTTACATAAAGTGACAACTAGTATTAAAAATAAGCTAAAAACAAGGTTAAAAGGGCGAGTTGGCATGGAGCTACTCATCAGCGCGGCCATAGCACGACGCACCGGAAGTGAGAATCCTGAACTTTTAACAACAATTTCACCTAAAAAACTGCTGTCATTGGTCATTCTTCTTGCATTTAAAAAATATATCAATTTTGCCGTGCTATTTAAAATATTTTATTTTTCAAGGCAATAATAAAATTGATTGTTCAGTACGACACCGATGGCAAGGCAAGGCAAGTTTATTTGTATAGCACATTTCATGTACAGAAACAATTCAAAGTGCTTTACATAAAACATTAAAAGAAACAATCAAAAGAAATAGTAAAAATGTCATTCATCATCATTCAAATCATTAAAATAAAATTAAAAGAAAGTAAAAAGATTTTAATTTAAAACAAGCATAGATAAACAGTGCGGACGTAAACTTTTGAATACATATTAATCAAATGCAACTGAGAACAGGTGAGTCTTTAACCTGGATTTAAATACACTGAGTGTTTCAGCAGATCTAAGGTTTTCTGGAAGTCTGTTCCAGATCTGTGGAGCATAGAAGCTGAATGCAGCTTCTCCATGTTTAGTTCTGACTCTAGGAACTGATAAAAGACCGGATCCAGATGACCGCAGAGGTCTGGCTGGTACATACTGGGTCAGGAGGTCAGTCATGTATTTTGGTGCTAAACCATTCAAAGCTTTATAAACCAGTAACAGAACTTTAAAGTCTATCCTCTGACAGACAGGTAACCAGTGTAAAGACCTCAGAACTGGACTGATGTGGTCTACTTTCTTGGTCCTTGTGAGAACCCGAGCAGCAGAGTTCTGAATAAGCTGCAGTTTCCTGATGGATTTTTTTGGTAGTCCTGTAAAAACACTGTTACAGTAATCAAGTCGACTAAAGATGAAAGCATGCACTAGTTTCTCCAGGTCCTGCTTAGACATCAGATCTTTAATCCTTGAGATATTTTTGAGATGATAATAGGCTGATTTAGTGACTGCCTTAATGTGTTTATCAAAATTTAGGTCTGTGTCTATCACTACACCCAAGTTTCTGGCCTGGTTGGTAGTTTTTAGTTGAATAGATTGAAGCTCTGTAGTGACGTCCAACCTTTTTTCTTTAGCCCCAAAGACAATAACCTCAGTTTTGTTTTTGTTTAATTGAAGTAAGTTGTGACACATCCAGTCATTAATGTCCTCAATGCATTTACCAAGAGCCTGTACAGGGCCTCGGTCTCCTGGTGTCAGTCTAATATATATCTGTGTGTCATCTGCATAGCTATGGTAACTAATGTTGTTGTTCTTTATAACCTGGGCCAGTGGGAGCATGTAGATGTTAAACAGAAGTGGTCCCAGGATGGAGCCTTGGGGCACTCCACATGTAATTTCTATTGGCTCAGAAGTGAAGTTACCAATTGACACAAAATATTTCCTGTTTTCTAAGTACGTTTTGAACCAGTTTAGTACTGGCCCAGTGAGACCCTCCCAGTTTTCCAGTCGTCTGAGTAGTATTGCGTGGTCGACTGTATCAAACGCAGCACTGAGATCCAGTAAAACTAGCACTGACATATTTCCACTGTCTGTATTCAAACGTATGTCATTAGTCACTTTGGTCAGAGCCGTTTCAGTGCTGTGGTTCTGTCTGAAACCGGACTGGAAGACATCATAGCAGTTGTTTTTTATTAGGAATTCATTTAACTGATGGAAAATAGCTAAGATAACCAGATCACCTTTCAACCACTGATAACCCTTAGTGACTACTTCATCTGGATTATCCAAAGCCTTCCATCACTACATGCAGATTTTTTATTTTTATTTATTTTTTTTTTTAAAGAGGAACATTGTAAAGAAACACTTAAAACCTCAGCTAATTACAAAACTCGTAACATCTCAAAGACTGGAATAAGTCTAGGTTTGATGGATGGATGGATGGATGGATGGATGGAGCTTGACCCCCTTTCACTCTGTGTTCTTACACCTGAAGCTCTTTCAATGGTGCACAGTGGAGCTTGACGGCGTCGTCCTGTCACTGCGGTTGAACACAGCAGCCTCACCACCAGATTCAGGGATTTCTACCCTCCAGGTCAGCAGCACCGGTAAAGGTTCTTGTTAAATTCTGTTTGTGATTTTGATGATTGATTTTTCTCTAGGTTTATGTCACATGACCTTCTTGGCAAAACCCTCTCCAATTACCCGGACTTGGGATCGGCACAAAGAGGGATTAGATTGCACCCCCTTGTGGTTGCATCATTTTGCCAAAAAATGTCATTTGATGAATCCAAATGACATTTTTTGTTATAGTTTTTGGCATGATGTTTTTTATTTTATGTACAAGGAGTAATATCATATTTATTTACATTTTTACAGTTTATATTTGATTATGTACAGTTAAATATGTACATCATCTGATTCTATCAGATGGTGTGTGATCTCCCCCTCCTCCCCCGCCCACCGTCTATGTGACATCATCTGTGAGACATGATGTCACTGGGTAATTTACACGATGTCATTTTTTGTTTTTTGAAAACAAACAAAACAGAAACATGACTGCAACATCTCACGTCTGATTTTTATCCTGAAATGAAATGAAGCTTTTTTTGTCATATGCAATATCAACACAGGTCAATACAACAAAGATGAGAAGCCAGTGAACTCGCCATAAAAAATACAAGTAAAAAGTAATAAGTAATAAAGTAAAGCGTTTCTAAAAAAGTAGCGGTTAGAAAAAAATATACAGAATAATAAAATGGAGAGGGATTTAAAGAGAAAAAGGCAAAGAAGGTGATGATCCAGGTACATAGAAATGAGAGGGATGTAGAGGCTAGTGGCATGGTCCGGATGGGTATATTGCACATAGGTTGTTACACATAAGTTGGTACACATGTCTGGCCTCGATAAATGAAGTCCCCCAGGAGGGCGATTAAGTCCCCTTTGGGGCACTGTCCTGTACTCCTTCAAAAGACGCCAAGAAGGCTGTGTACTCCAAAGTGGTCTTTGGCCCGTAGGCCAAAACCACAGTCAGAGACCTGTCCTCCACCAGAAGGCAAAGGGGCGTGAACCTCAAGTCCACTGGGCTGAACTCCAGCAATTGGCGACTGAGCAAGGGGGGCTCAGGTACTTGTTCTACTACTGTTCCTTGTTCTGCTCATAATTTTTATTCTACTCCTGATACTTATTCTATTTCTGAAAAATATTCTACCCCTGATATGATACTTATTATACTTCTGATAGATATTCTGCTCTTGATACTAATTCTACTCTTAATAAATATTCTACTCCTGATACTAATTCTGCTCTTGATACAAATTCTACTCCTGATACCCATTCTTCTCTTGATATATCTTATACTCCTGATACTTGTCCTACTTTTGATACTTATTTGTATTTGATAGATTTCATGCTGTGAGAACAGCTGCAACAAAATTCTTCTTTAACACAAATGTTCGTAAATCGAGTTTGGGGCGAGCTTTTGAACATTTCCAGCTTTCTGATGAGAAAATCACAGAAACACATGTAAGTTTAGTGAGCAGTGTAGATGCAGAAATTCATTTTCTTTGACGAACAGATTCTAATGTAAGTATTTAACCAAAACGCTGCAGGGATTTCAGGGGAAAAACCATGAAATAATATTTTATGATTTCAAATGCAACTTTAACGACTAATGTGTAGCGTGGATGCAGCCATCACTCATCTGATGGACCCACATGCAATAATGTTGTCTTAGGTGGCCGTCAATCTTGTGACTTGATTGTTTCCTTGTGAGCTTCAAGTTCAGTCACTTCACCATCTTCTTATTTTGGTGTGTTCATCATCTTCAGCTGTGATCTGCTGCTGGTGGGTTTCTCATCATCTCTAAAAAATAAAAAACAGCAAAAATAAAAAAAAATAACCAATTTTTTTATATCGTGATGTGTTTTCGCTTTAGGTGAATGGTTTGAATTTCTGATAAGGAATTAACCTTTAAAAAACAACTCAATCTTAATATTTTAGAAAAGATACTAAAACTGTGAATACATCATTGAATTTAACTTTCAAACAGTTTACACTAACAGTTATATGTTCTTAAATATTATGATTTCTGTTGATTTCTGACTTTATCAACCCCACCACCATTCCTTCCCTTGAGTCCAGTTCTAACCCATCCTCCCACAAGGAAGATGTTTATTTGTTTACTTTGAACTAATTAAAAGTTTCGGCACAATGTCATTATTTAAATATAATCGGATCAGATTAGATATCTGGTAAGTATTTAATGAGCCAAACTGTAGCAGTTTTGACTGAGGAGGTCTTTGAGTTTGAGTCATCACTTTTAAAATTATAATTTTCTATAATGCTAATTTCAAAATAGTAGGTTTGAAAATTATTGTAAAAAAATGTTCAAAAAAGGATTCTGCATCAGGTTAGAAAGCATTCTAAACAAACATGTACACTCAGCTGGGAGACAGTTTGTCTCCAGCAGCTGTCTGTTATTAGTTCGTTAAGCTCTGATTGGTCAGGACTGGTCTCTGCTAGCATTGATAAACCTTCAGCTATGAACCTTTCTGTACTGTGGCCTTCATGATGGAGACTTCAAGGTTCTTCCTGGGGTAGGACATGAGAGTCTACTCTGAGCTTTAATGTCAACATTTTTGTAATGTTTTCTTCTTTGAATGTTTTCAGGTTTTCCCTTTTTGTTCTGCTGGTTGTGCCATCATGTGGTTTTCCTGCCAAAGGTGATGTTTTGTTCCCCTCTTGCTGACTCATCCATGTAGATGACTGTCGTGATCATCTTCAGAACTTGTGCTCTTTCTGCTTTCAGGCTCCAAATCCACAGATCAGAGCAGCGGTGACCAAAAAGCAGCAACTAGCTTTGCTTCCCACAGAGGAGCACAGATGAGCCGCTCTGCACCTGTGTACTCCAGCTCTCATTCAAGCAGAGTCTCTCAGCCAGTTCCAGTGTTTGTGCAGAATGTCCCTCAGTTTTATCCCATGGTTCCATCAGGCAGTGGCTTGAGCTCTGCTGGGGCAGGAGACCCTGTGTTTCCAGTTCAGACAGGATCTGTTCCTGTGTTTTCCAGTGTTCCTGCAGCAGGAGTGTCTGAGGCAGTTCAGGTCCCTGTGCAGGATCCTGGTTTCTCCCAGTTTGTTCAGACCAGCCCAGCAATGGTTGGCTCTGCTCCTTTGCTGGTGTTCCATGAAGGAGCTGGTTCCACACAGCCAGGACCTGCTCAAGCTGGTCTGCCAGGTGAGTCTGCATTTAAAAAGCTGCAGTGAATGTTCTCCATGAGTCTTCTCCTTCTAACGAGTGTCTTGTGTGTCCAGAAACCAGGTGGGTTGTTGCTCCTCCATCTTTCTCTGAGCAAGCAGCAGCTGATACTCAGGCTGTGGGCTCCAGTGACTTCCTGCCACCAGTCCCTCCTCCTCCCCCTGGACCTGTCCTCCAGTCTGGAGAGACTTCCAATATTGTGAAGGAAGCTGAACTCGGCAACTACCAGCAGCAGACGGAAGAGTTTGGTTACCCGGCTGAGGTGGCGCAGCCTGGCTCTGCTTTCACCAGCGTGCTTGTTCCAGGCCAAGGACTTGGTGGCTTCTGGGGTTCTCCTTATCCTGGCTTTGACTACAGGCTCCTGTATGGTCTGTACCCTCCTGGCACCTACACCACCTTCAGCCAGAACCATGAGAAGGGCAAGGACTACTACCAATCCATCCACTACTTGAAGGAGCATGTTTCTGAAGACCAAGGTCCTCAACAGCAGCAGCTTCAGCAGAAGATCTTCCATGGTCAACAGCAGAGATCTTAAAGATCAACATGACAGGATTGTGAGTATTTGACACAAAATGCCTTTAATGTTCCTTTAAACTTGTAAATGTGTGTGTGTATATATATATATATATATATTCTTCTTCTTCTTCCAGGCTTGGTAGCTAAGCTGACCAAATAAAAGCATTTAAAACAACTTTACAGAATTTGCTCTAATTCTAGAATCACACTTGATGCAGCTGGCACATTTCAACTGTTGTAGAAGTTCTTTCTGTTTTAGAAAGTTTCAGATATGCAGTCACTGTATAGATTCATCAGATCTGTTTCCACTTATTTACAAGCAAAAATCAATTTAACAGATTTGAGTTTTCCCAAACATCCAGTGTATTCCACTGAGGGTCATTTTGAACTTGTCTGTGGCCCAGTTTGAGCATTAACAGGATATTTTTGCTGTAACCCATTAAGCTGAGCAGTCCTGTGCTGCCTGGTCTTAATGGACAACTTATTTGACAAGCTAGAGGTTGGGGACCAAAGGGTTTGTCATCTTTGCACATATCCTGACAGGACCTCCAGCATGTATTCGACCAATTGGCAGCAGGGATTTGTAGAGCTGCTGCTCCAAAGAGGAGTTGAGGTGGTACACATCCCTGGGGATGTGTTCTAGGTGTGCGCCACTACTCCAGTAAAGCCTTCCGGTTTTGTTTAATGCATTCATCAAACCCTAGGTGCTGCGTAGTCTTTTGCCTTTACGGAAGTTGGCTTTGCATTAAAAAAACATGGCATCAAAGTTTCAAAATGGATCTATGCCAACCAGTCTGGCCAGCACAAGATGTGCTTTAAGCTGAAAGATGAGTTTGTCTTTGCACATGAAACCTGTTCAGTTGGTAGCATTGATCAAAACATCAACAGGGATGTAAAAACCTAGTGTATCTATGTGCACCTCAGCCATCAACTTATAAATATAACATAAATGCTCACCTCATCTTTAAAAGCAATTTTGTTTTTCACTTTGTCCTCAGCTGTCTTACACTGACGTTTGTTTTAGCTTGGTTTTGGACCTTGGTTGTCTAAGTTTACAGGTTTTATTATCTTTAGGTAGTTTGGATTCAATCATGTCAGGAGCTGCTGACAGTGACATGGCTGGATCAGCAGTCTCTCTGACTTGTTTGTCCAAAGAACCACAATGGAGAGATGAGACGCATGTGGATCTGGAACTGCAGGTTGCAGCCCCCTGCACTAGGCAAAGACCCAGGAGAGACTATGGTTGTCCGAATTCCCCCCTTAATCACTATAGTGCATTCACTTTTTTTAGTGCTGTCCAAATCTAATTCCAAAATAGAGTGCACTGGAAATTTCCCAGAAGTCTTTGAAGAAAAACTAGCTTACATCGATGGTCACTAGATTACAGATGTGGACCACAATGCATTGCGGTAAAACAATTTCAAACGTGTTTAAATGTAAAATTTGAATAAACCATCCACATTTACAACATCAGAACACAGTAGAGTCATAAATAAACGAAGTGTTTTTTTTTTTTTTTTTTTCTTCCCTTTGTGAAATCAATGACGTTATATCCGGTCTTTAGAAAAACAAAAGAAGTTGTGAGCATCATGCCTGAATTACCTTTAAAATCCAGGGCGCTATGCAGTTTTTTTAGTAGTTAGGGGTTAGCGGGGTGAATTCGGACAAAGCTTATGTCTCTTGGCTGGCCTGGGAACGTCTCAGGGTCACATTAGAGAAGATGAAGGAATTGGCAAGGGAGAGGGAAGTCTGGGCAACTTTTCTTAGACTGCTGCCCCTGCGACCTAGTTCCGGAGGGGAAGAAGAGGGATTGATGGATGGAACTTTTGAGATGGCCTTAGGATGGGTCGTGTGATTATCTTCATGATAATTGAATGAACACTCTTTATTTTGCAGTGAATGCCCTGTACTCAATGTTACTTCTGAAAGTTAAAAAAGATTTTTAAACATGGTCTGTGTTGCGGCAAACTGAGGGACTTGTTTGGGTTTGCTGGTCTGCTCCACTGGCATTCACCACAGCAGGTGGAAGCAATTGAAATAGTTAGGCAAGGCAGCTGATGATTGTCAGTAAGAATGTATAAAACTGCTCAGAAACACAAGATCGGGAGAAGCAGAAGCTTTGTGTTATGTTTTGTTCTGAAAAGCTTTGCCTATGAAGAGACAGTTGGTCTTTTACCTGTAGCAGAGTTAAATTGTTGTTTGACTAACTCTCTTATTGATGGCAAAGGTTTAAGTAATGGTAACAGTCATTGTGATTGAATTTTTACCAGAGTTTTCACTTATCTCTCTTTTTTTTATATATATAAAGGGTTTTCACCTGGATATTCACATGAATACTGAAAATAAAAACAGTGGAATCTTGCTTCATCCTTACAAGAGCAAGGCAGAATCCCTTTCAAGTGCGGGGAGTAGCAAACTAAACTTGGAGAACTTGACAGTGTGAACATATAAACTGGAATGCTGACAAACTTATTTCAATAGCATTTGTCTTGTCATTGCAATCCCAAACTTAAATCAGCAGCTCAGTCTCTCCATTGATTTGTTTCTCCATCAGTCCTTGCAGAATTGTCTCATGTTAGATTATCATGTCAATACTTCTAAAGGTTTTGCTTTTATGTCTGATTACTCAGTTGTGCTTATTTAATGTATTTCTCTCTTGAAAATAAAGTGAGTAAAAATAATAGTTGTATTTTACACAATCCAAACCAAAAAAGTCTGATTTAGTTCAAACGAGAAGTTTTCGAGTTTAAGCCAATTATTATTGATTAAACATGTTCACAATTAGTACATAACTTTAAAATAGTTCCCTTTAGAATTGAAATACTTGTTGAAGATTCTGTAAGATCTGTTAGTTTTATTGTCAAGCATTCAGACTATTGAGAGACTAAAGGCTCCTGTCTGAGGCAGGAAGGAAGATGTTTATGAAGGCACACACATTTATCTCACAAGGAAGAGAGCATTAGGTCTGCAACTCAGTGTAAATAAAGAATACACACAAAACCTGGCATAAACACATTTCTCCTGTTTTTCTTCCGGTTCCTTAGCAATTTCTTAACTTAAAACCTGTTTTAACATGTTTCTGACAACATCATATTGAATGTTTTTGCCACAAATAAGTACAATTCACAACATTGATGTAGATCAGGGGTGTCAAACTCAATCGCACAAGGGGGCAAAATTCAAAACGCACCTTAGGAACAAGATAATGAACACTCTAAAACTACATTTTTAAAACTAACTTTTTAACATAATTATGAACTAGATATATAGCATTACCTGGGATACTACTAGTGTGAATGCTGTAAGCTGAATTTGGCCACTGAAGATGCTAGTGCTTACAGCTGAAGATGCTGAAATTGATAGCTAAATACCCTGAAGTTATTAGCTGATATCCAGCTGAAATATTAGCTTAATGCCAAATTAACCTGAAAACTTAAAAAAAACTAGGTTGGTGAAGAACAACAGGCATGTTGCTGGAAAAAATAGCTAAACTTCAAAATGGCCTAAAAAATTTAGAAAAGCCTACATGACCTAAAACAACTAGCATTTAGCCGAAATTTTAGCCAAACTCCAATATGGACAAAAACAAACCTGAAAAAAGCCTAAATTAACCAAAACAGCTAGCATGTAATTATTAGCATATCTCTAAAACAGCCTAAAAACTTAATTAAAAAAAAACGAAATTAGACAAAATAGCTAGCATGTAGCTGAACTATTAGCTAAACTCTTAAACTCACTCAAAAACGTAAGAAAAATAAATTAGCCAAAACAGCTAGCAGAATACCAATTTTTAAAACTTTAAAACCGTAACTTTTTAACTATTATGAATAATAAAAAGGCAGGAATATTATGCCAAAATAAATTAACTTAAACCTTAAATAACTTTCAATATATTACTCTCAATAAAATATATTTTCTCAGAATTAAGCAAGTTATAAAATAAACACAAGATAACATCTGGCCATTAGTAACAATAACATAAGATGTTCTGGATGGCCGGATAGAATTACCCAGAGGGCCGGATCCGGCCCCCTGGCCTAGACTTTGACACGTATGATGTAGATAAACTGTGTGATCACTAAACAACCCAAAAGGGCTGGAGGTGCTTGTTCTGTTGGAGGTTTGTAAACATTTATTGTAATAGGATTAAAAGCTGTGGACATTTAAGGCACCTTGCCCAGAAAATCCGATGTTTTTAACTTTTGCACTTGACTTTTGCGGACTTATTCGCAGTGACAGCCCTGACCTTGAACCATGTTCCATGCCAAGCATATCTAAGCAGCCCCCAACCCAGCAGTTGAGTCTGCCCTGCTGCTGTAGTCTGCTCAATAACCCTGTCCACACACTATTCTGTGCTCTGTAATTTCATTAAAAGCATTGGACCAATTCACTGCATATATCATCTTCTCTGACATGGATGTCACCTCTTCCTCATCTCTGCTGTAAAAACTTTGATGCAACAAAATTAAACGAGCATTCTTTGCGTGTAATTAATTTTAGGGGTGCTTAAAGCCAATTATTTCAGTCAATCTTTGCTAACAAGACCAGTCTCCATCAATTTCTCCAACAAATTATTAGTCAAACCCCTAATATTTGTTACTAAATATGCATCTTTACTAAATAAAGATGCATAAGAGTGATTAATAAATGAGTAACATTAATACATGAACATCAGCAGCAACAGAAGGAATCAGTCAAATGTTTTTTTTTTGGTTTTTCCCCATGCAGTTATCTTTAAAACATTTGCTAAAAAGTCAAATGCATTTTAATTACTTGCTTTATGATGACTTGAGCATGTGTACATTCATGCATGGCATGTGCGCCATTTAAATCTGAATGCCAGAGCCATACATCACACTAAAGTGTCTCTTTTACCGAGAGCAGAAACCTGATCAAGGAGCTTTTCCTTTACGAGATCTTGGATCACATAAGGAACCAAGAGAGGAAGTTCTGCTTAGGTCAGCGGTCTGCAGCCTCTAACACTTAAAATCCATTTAGTCTAGTTTCTTTTAGACCAGAACCCAATGAGAGCCACAAAGTCCCACTTTATCATCTATAAATGCACAATATTTATGCTTTTGGCAATTAAGCTTGGTGTTTTTTTTCCTTTTAATCTCAAAAATAAACAATTCAGTAGAATTTATTCATATAAAAAAAGAAAAAAAACTCAACACATTTAGAATAACCAAAGTTTTTTATTGAAAGCACACAACTTTTAGTCATTTTCAATCATTTTAAAACATATTTGTGCAAAACTTTAACCACTTTGGTGTAATTTACCAAAATAAAATAACTTTTAGCGACTTTTATTTGACTATAAGTAAAAAACACAAATACAAAGAACTTTTCTACAGATTTTCTAACAGTAAATTAAACTTTTTTTTAATCCAAAATTAATCCAAACAGGACAAAAATTGACTAATTTCTTAATTAATCGATTGTTAGCATTTTTCATTAAAGCTAAACAGCCCCAATAACAGGATAAAAGAGCCACATGTTGCACATTCCTGGCTTATGTGATACTTGACGGCAGGTTTGAAATTCCAGATATTTCCATTTGGTGCTTGGAAAACATGAGCATTCCACAGAGGAGTCACACAACCATGTCCGTTTAATTCACAAGTCTTATCTAGCCTCGAGGGCTTCAACACTTTGTGACAAAGAGATGACGTAAATCTCTGCTCTCTGGCTTCTTGCTGTGTTGTGTTGTTAGCCAGATTTGAAGAAAAAAAGCGCAAGTGTCAATTACATCGCTGGAATTCAAGAGAAACATGAGTGTGTTGGGAATACACCTCCAGCAAGACAAGAGTTGGAGCTTTTTTTTAGGAAGACTAGATATTTTGTTTGTGGTCTCCTATTTAGTTTTACAAGTTTAATTATTTATGCATTTGTTTCCCTCCCTTGTTTACAGTGTATATGACTGCTGAGCCTAAACTGACCAATCACAGTAGCAATGAGAAGTTTATGAATCATTTATTGTTGTTGTTGTTGTCCCGTTGCCGCTCCGTGTAGCACACACATGATCAGCTGACTGTGAATGAATTGAATGTTCCCAAACCAAAAACCAAAACGCATTGGACTTGTTTACGGACAACACGATCTCCTTTCCATGTCATCACTCGGCGACGCCTGGTTCAGGATCCCTCCGCGTGACCCCCCGAACCCCTGGGTGTTCCCAACTCAAGCTCCCCCAACGTGCCAGGTGTTCAGAAAATTGAGGGTCCAAACCCTCGGGACACAGCACCAGACGTGGTAAAAGGGGTGAACCGGGCCCAGACACAATACCAGACCCAGCACCGAACGGGAACAGGGCCCAGACACGGCACTAGACACGGCACGGGACTGAGTTAGGGTCACAGTGCGCTCCGCATCCTGGCACCGGACCGGTTCCGGCTCGTAAAGTGGAGGTGAGGGAGCCATGACTTAATAGAAACAGCTGTCACGTCAAGACACGATGAGTTGGGGACCCCCAACATGTCAAAAAGGGACGCGGGGAGTCCTAAACATCAACATACTAATACATCATATCAAATAAAATAGATTTTTATTATAAAAACCTTAAAATAAAAAAAAAGCCTTGAAAAACAAAAAAATCTAATAAAGAAAAAAAAAACAATAATGCAACGACNNAACCGAAAACTCAGAGTTTTGCCGAATTTGGAGTTCACGAACTCAGAGTTCCAACAAAACCTGCTTCTTGAAACGGGCCCCTGGAGTTAAAGAGGAAAACATCCATCCAAGTATTTTTGTTTTTTTTTCACGAGGGACGGAGGACTGGAGCGGGAGATTGACTAACAGATTGGTGCTCCGTCTACAGTTGTGCAGTCACTGTACCGGTCTGTGTGAGTAAACACAGAGCTGGGGCATAAAGCAAAGCTCTCAATTTAGCGAACCACCTTTGTTCCAGTTCTCTCCTAGAATCATGAGCTCTGGTTCATTACTGAAAAAACAAGATCCTGAACACAAGCGGCTGAATGACTTTCCTCCGGAGGGTGGCTGGGCGCTCCTTTAGAGATAGGGTGAGAAGCTCGGTCACCCGGAGAGAGCTCGGAGTAGAACCGCTTCTCCTCCACATTGAGAGGAGCCAGTTGAGGTGGTTCGGACATCTGGTCCGGATGCCTCCTGGACGCCTCCCTGGAGAGGTGTTCCGGGCATGTCCTACTGGGCGGAGGCCCCGGGGAAGACCCAGGACACGCTGGAGAGACTCCGTCTCCCAGCTGGCCTGGGAACGCCTCGGGGCCCCCCCAGAGGAGCTGGAGGAAGTGGCCGGGGAGAGGGAAGTCTGGACATCTTTGCTTAGACTGCTGCCCCATAACCCGGATGAATGGAAGATGGATGGATGGATGGATGGATGGATGGATGGATGGATGGACATATATACTGAATCAATTCATTTTTCTAAAAGACAAAAAACTGTCAAATGACTTAAAATTTGTTCCAACCATAAAAACATTTCTTAAATTTTAACATCTCTAACATACTTATTTTATGCTTTTTTTGTTTGTTTTGTTTCTACATAGAATCTTATTTGATTTTATTCTGTTTTTCCTGTTTGTATAGATCTATGATATATATAGCTTTTGTACAGTTTTTATCAATGATATAGAATTAACAATAAGGTGACAAAAGAGTCTTAATAAAGTCAAAAATAAATAAATAATGGATCTCGAGCGTGCATACGTTTGATCAAACTAAAGTCAGATAGACACACGACTCTCTGCACTTCAAGTCTCAAACTAGTTCCCTGTTTTGGCCACGCGGTGGCAGCATTTAGCAATCAATTACTGATCTGTGAATCCAAAAGCCAAAGATCGAGTTTGAAATCACTCAGAAAATGTTGGAAGTTACCAGAACATTCTCAAAAACTACAAGCTAACATTACAGGTACAACAAAAATGGCGAGCAATATTGGAACGATCCAGCGGTACAGTTCTGAGCCGTATTCCAGCTCAGAAGAGGAAAGCAAAGTCGTGCATGGATCTATTTGTCTCCATGTGGATCCATCAGAATGGAGCAGAGCATGGAGCTTGTAGCCTGACAACTGTAGCTCCTACATTACTGCTACAGATTTGATGCATTTTTTTCATACGGATGTTGGAAATGAAATTTCTTCTGTCCCACTCCTGAATCTCTCATCATTTTGACATCTGACTGCTCAGACAGCAGAAACATTTTTCTAGACTTTCAAAGGTAGATCATTGTCATTATTTAGGTTGCTTTACCTAACTTGGCTTTGCTGCCAGAGCCAGTACATTGTCCCGAGTCGCCGTTTTCTGTTGGAAACTGTGGAGGCAGAATAAAGCGTTTAAAGAAGTATGTTCAAAAGAAGACAGAAAAGAAAATGTCTGGATAAATGAAAAGACAGAAATAGAGAGAAAACAGATTTTTACAAAACTCCTACAGAAAACTATTAGAAACATTTCCATGGATGGATGGACGCACAGACAGATAACTCAGCCACGTTTGTCATTTCTTTCTGATGGTTTCTATGAGCATTTGAACTCTGAAAAACAGTGTTTGAGATGGATGTTATTTAAAGCAGATGTCAGGTGGAATCACTCTGACTTTGACCCTTTAACACCTCAGAATGTCTGCCTGGACTTTTCTGCTCATTTGGACTATGAAAGCTCAGAGAATGTCCTGTCAGTGTGTGTTTATGACCCTTTGTCCACAAGACATCACATTTTCTAAATCTATCATCATTTTACAACTTATTCTATTTCACAATAGTATTGTAATAACAAACTCAAATGTAAAAATAACACAAAATCGAAATGTGAATTTTGGAGTTTTTAGTGAGAAAATCCCCGTAATTGAACATGAACAACATGTTTTGATTGTTCAAAGTTTAAAATGTGTCCAGTATAAAGTTATTTACAACACAATGTCTGTATCTTTGGGTCTAGATGTGCAAAAACAGTGCATAAAATGTAAACTATCTCCAGGCATTTGAGGTCTGCAGAAGCAGTTAGAAGACTCCACAACATTCCACATCTTGAGGAAAAGAAAAGCATCCACAAGAACATATTTGACGAGGACGACCACCAAGCATTTTTGAACCTGTTAAAGAACATGCTGGATTTTGATCCTCAACAGAGAATCACACCCAGTCAAGCCCTGGATCGTGATTTTATCACCATGAGGCACCTTTCAGACAACACTAAGGACTTATGCTGCCATAACTCAAACTACAATGAGACAGGCTCGGCTTCCAGGAATGGAAAGAACGACTCCAGCAGCTGATGGACCTGTGGACGTGAAGGAGGTGTTTGAGGAAGAACTGCAGCAAGTCATTTCAAATGGTTCAACCTCAGACATTGAGACCTTCGAGGAGCTTCCTGCTAGAGTGAACGATGGCCCAGAAACTCAACCAAGCCAGATCAGCCCACCTGCCTAAAGCTGTGAAGAATCCAAAAAACCAAAAACATCCTTCCTTGTGAGGAAGAATGTTTTCATGGACCAGAGGCTGCACCTGAACAAACGGGGAAAAGTAATCAGTCTATTTCTACCAGCAGGAAACACACCTGCCAAAAAACAACAATTAGAATAGGAATCCATCTCCAGAAAGTTGAAGACTTAGAACAAGTTCCTACCAATCTGGAAGAGGAAGACGAAGCGTCAGTATGTGTTGAACAATCTACAACTCCACTGGACAGACTGTCACACACCGACTCAACTGTTGCTGAGGTACCAAGTGCTGCTGCTAAGGATGATCCACCAGAAACAGAAGAAGAATCAACACCTGCTGGTTCTTCAGAAACTCCCCGAAACACAAACCCACAAGAGATTCACATTGGAAGCAAAGAACAACCAAAAGATGGATCTTTAAATGAAAATCAATTCAAGACAAGACCAAAGCACTTCAGAAGAGTTAGGAGGATCTTTACCAGAATGAGGAGGTTCTTCACGCCCCACATAACCTAAAGACATGAAGAATCCCCTGTGGGGTTTCTCTGGGCGCTCCAGTTTCCCCACATTAAAACCAAAAAGAAATGTTTGTCTATCATTGGAAAGAAATGACACTATCTCCCTCCTGACCTCCGTAATGTCAACTCTCTTCCTTTAATCTGGTCCACTTGTTTAAATCTGCCTTAACCTTTGACTCACTATTCATTTTTTCTGTTTGATTATTTTAATTAAACTTGCTTTTAAATGTATTTATTCTTACTGTCATTATTCAATGCTATTTTAATGTAAAGTTTACTTGGGTGCTTTGAAATCCGCTTCAAATAAAATGGATTAGTATTGTTATTATAAAAACCTTAAAATAAAATAAAAAAGCAATAATGCAACGACAAGAGTTCACTATTCAGTGTTCTCATGTGCCGGTCCCAAGTCCGGATAAATGCAGAGGGTTGTTTTTGTGAATCAATCATTCTTTCATTTAAAATATATTGCCAAGGTACTACCCTTCCTTTCAAGATCTAGTGCTGAGATTTTAATCCATACTTTTATAAGTCCGAGACTTGATTATTGAAATGCTCTTTTATCTGAAACTAATTCAAAATTCAGCTGCACGTCTCCTAACTAACACCAGGAGAAGAGCTCATTTTACTCCTGTCCTTAAGCCCCTGCACTGGCTGCCTGTCAGCTTTAGGATTGACTTTAAAATTCTTCTTTTAGTTTTTAACTGTCCTAATGGTTCAGGTCCTTTATATTTATTAGATCTCCTTCGTCCATACGGTCACTGACAGTGTCCTCCAATCAACTGTTTAGTAACGAACATAAATGGCATGATCTCCGGGTTGCCCCCCCACCACCACCACCACCATCGTCCCCCCACCATTTGAGAAACACGTGCCTAACCTGACAAGTGAACTTCATGTATAGATTCATCTGATGTTAACAATTCACAAAAACAATCAGGATCTCAATACTTATGAGGAAAGAAAGGCACTTGTTCAGCTATACACAAAAATGTGATGACATTATTTTTTGGTGAGATTTGGTTTATTTTTTGAGATTTTAGCTCTAAAGTTTTGAATAACAAATCAATGTTGACAGAGAACTGCCGGCATGGTCTGGTGGTATTTAAGGTTTACTTTTAGTGCCATCTAGTGACCAGTCCAATCTTTTTATTGTCATCTCTGCCTCTATCTTAAAGACTGATGAGGATTTTATATTATTCAATGTCACAATTAGTTCACTGGGAAAAAATATAGTAAATTATTAGTATATTAGTAAAGTGTTCTTGTACTCTCACCTTGAAAATCTCTGTTCTAAAAAAAACTTAAAATTACAATGTAACTCATGCAGAATATCCTCAGTAGAAAGTAGTTCAAACAGCATAGGAAGTATATTAACTGAATATTTCTTCAGACTAAATTGAGCATCTTAACTTTACTATTTATATAGTGTATATAAAAATAGGCTTCAAATATATATACCCTCTCTTTTAGCATATACCTCAACTTACTTAAATTGGCTACTTTTTACTTAAGATAGACTTCGGTATTGTGAAATTAGTCTGACAAGTCGATATCTGCTTCAGTAGTTAATCACTTTTTTTGTTAGATGCCCATGAAAGAGAATAGAAAAGTTTAATTTAGGCAAATGTAATTTCCCTATTCAAACATCAGCCTTAAAAAGCTGGAATAATGGTGTTCTATACAAATAATCATACGACTTGAAACAGAACTTAAATCGATCAAAATACATTGACAAAAGATATGCACATTTGCAACTGATTTTGCAAACAAAATTTGCAAACATAATATTCACACTTAATGCTATTGATCATATGGACTTTTCATTACAATGGGAAAACATTTTATTTCACTTCTTTAAAAAAAGGACTATATATGTATGTATGTATATATATGTTGAAATCCCATTATAAAAATAAATTATTAACAAATTATAAACAAACATATAGTAACCAAAGGCCTGCTTTTATACATTTTTTGTATTGTTATATATATATATATATATAAATCATCACACAACAAAAAGGCTTTGAAGGCTCTGTTCATGTGTTAATAATGTTCTAGCTGTATGTTGTACACAGACACAACTTTTCTCTAAAATAAAAAAAATATTTTTTATTTAAAACGATAAAGGATACTAAATATGCTCTCATAAGAAGCTGCTTTTTCTTCGTGTTTACAGCATAGACTTTATATACAGTCTATGGTTTACAGCAACTGCAGCCTTTTCATCCTTTCAAAACATAAATGCGTGGGCGTGGCTTTGCGTGATGACGTAGCGCTTGAATACGTAAACCGTTCGGCGCAAAAATTCAAACACGGAGCAGGAAAGAACGCTGCGTCTAGCTTTGTTTCTATTAAACAAAACCCTACTAATAAACCCGCACCGGGACTGCGATATTCTACGCCAAGTGGGGTGTATCGAGTAAGTCTACGAGTGCCGTTTTTGTTTGTTGTCTGACATTAATGATGAATTCGCGCACAGGGAGGCTAACGTTTAGCTATTTTGCCGGGACAGTTAGCACATGCTACGTTAGCATGTTTATCGCCTTGCCTCTATTGGCTTCGCTACAAACAGGAGTTCATTCAACTAAAAAATACAAAATTTCTAATCAAAGCTACTCTGAAACTCATCTTTATGCTCCCATTACGTTAACTAAAGAACGATTACTTTTGACTACGCTACTAACTCTCGTTTTTATCCTTATGTTTACATCAGTTTGTCTTGTGGATGTTACTAAACAAGGTGTGTTTAAAGATTGTATTTTTTCATTACACCGCACAGCTTAAACAATATTTTGTCTAAAAAAATGTCCTTTTGTTTTGAATAAGTCTAAATAAAGTCTGACATCCTTCTTTTTTCATTTTTCAAAATAAGGTTCACTGCTTCTCCCCAAAAGAAATGTCAACTATATGTTCCTTCGAATGATTTTTGTTTTGATTTTTTTTTCTTATTCTGCACATAGTTTAGTATTCACCATTAACCCTTTAACTGCCTGCTCAACCAAATAGTGGGAAACATTTAGAAAACATGTTTTTAAATATATTGTGTATATATCTCCCCAAGGTACAGAGCCCCTAAAGAGAAATTGAAGTTACACTTTTTTCTTGTTTTCCAAAAATTAAAACAAAAAAAAAGAATTCTGGTTGATAATTGATGCTTAGCCATGGCAATAAGCAGGACAAAAAATACATTTTTCCCCCTTATTTGTGTAGGTAAAGGGTTAAAAAGTAAATCAACACTGAATTAGTATGAAAACAGACTAGCATAACGCTTAACATTTGCTTTGAGATTCACTTTTCAGTTTTTGTCTTATACATGGTTTTGTCTGATTGGAACCTTCTCTTCTGCATCTGTAGCTACGATGAGTGCCGCCTCCACACCTGCATCCCGGGTGCGTCCAGGATGGCCATCCACTTCCCTAAAAGGCAAGGGTCTGTCTCCTGCAGCTTGCAGCACCCCACTGCTGTCAGCCTTTCCGGGCAATGATGATGAGCAGGAGCGGCGCCAGCGCAGAAGGTCAAGAGTCATCGACCTTCAGTCTGCCACCGATTCTTCCTTCACTGAATCTGCATCTCACAGGTCTGCGGTTAACTCAAACCTATGCACAATAAAAGTCAGCCTGAGTGCTGTTTAGGTTTTTAATATTGAGGATGCTCTTACTTATTTATTTATGTTCAATATCAGTGCTGCTGGGACTCCCGCTGCCGTACCCAAGCTGTCAAACGCTCAGATTTCAGAGCACTATTCAACCTGCATAAAACTGTCTACAGAGAATGTAAGTTTTTGGGTAGTGTTGATATTCATACACTTAAGCATTTATGAAGTCATTATGTCATTAATTGGTTCATGAAATATTATATATTTTTTCTTCTCAGAAAATTACCACAAAAAATGCCTTTGGTCTGCATTTGATTGATTACATGGCTGATATTTTAAAGCAGAAGGACTCTGAACTGACTAACTTTAAGGTTTGTTTTTGATTATAAGATTCCATATGCAATCTTTACTTTATGTATTAAATGTTGACAGAGATCTGTACTAGACTTTTATTTTTCAATCTAAGAGTTACAGAACTGTCTTTAAAGACCCACTCAGATCAGCTTTTGTTAAAGTGTTCACAGTAGTCTTTGAATTATGATTATGTCCCACTAGTTACAGCCCCTTATTATCTCAACCTGACTTTGGTGTTGCAACATCAATGCTATCCAGGTGTACAGTTTTGAGTTTTGATAAGCTTAATTTTCTTTATATATGTCCTTTGTCATGAAAAAAAAAGAATATGTTAAAAACCTGATTTTCTTTCATGTTGACCCCAAAATAGAGTCACTAAATGTCCTGTTTTGCTTCCTAATTGAGATTTTGCTTTTGTAAAGGTGGCAGCTGGGACTTTAGATGCCAGTACAAAGATCTATGCTGTGAGGGTGGATGCTGTTCATGCTGATGCTTACAGAGTGCTGGGGGGTCTCGGAGGTGAGACCAAACCAGGAGAAGGTGAGCTTTCCATCACAACGTGCTGTGTAGTTAACATTCCAAACAAGTTTTAGTCCCTTTTTGTTTTTTGAAATGATAAAAAAAAATATTCAAAGAGTGAGTTTTATCTGGTTTTGTCCCTTTGTGAAACTGCAGCTCATGCAGCAGAAGCTGGGAATGAGGATGACGATGGGGAGGAGGTGACCGCAAAGCAGCCAAAGAAGAAAAGGCCTCCTAAGAAGACGGTGGAGCAGAACCTGAACAACATCAACAGCACTGAATCTGAGAGGAAGTGTGAGGTAGGACGGGATGCTTTCATACATTTTTAAACCTGTGATTGGCATTAAGTATCATCTGGTTGTTATGGAAACACGTTTCTGTTCTTTTGTTGTGGTTGTCTTTTGATTTCATCTTTTTCCTGTATAATTCTGTAGTTGTACTTCTTACATAAAATAACCATTGTTGTTGCACACCCAGGTGGACCCCATGTTTCAGCGGATGGCCTCATCCTTTGATGAGACCAGCACAGCGGGTGTCTTCTTGTCTGTTCTCTTCAGCGAGAACAGTCGCTGTGAGCTGCTCTTTCCTTCTCACCTGATCCTGCTGCAGTCCTCACCATCGTTCTCTCCTCCAGCTCCACAGAGCATTCCTGCATCCCCATTCATGGGTACAAGTCTTTTTTTCAAAAAATAACTATGTGTTGCTATTTATTTTCTTTTTTACTTTTATTTATTGTAGATTTATGTTTGCCTTAGTTCTACTGATTGCCAGATATTTACTCTCTCGTGTGTTTTTTATGTTTGTGTTTCTGGCAGCTGGATTGCAGCGGTGTCAGGAGAAAAGCTCCATCTGTCCCTCATTACAAGACTTCTCCTTCACGAGTTGGAACCCTGAACAGGTCACAATTATTTAACAACACAAACATTTCTTATTCTAATACAATTGATAATCATATTTTTAATTTGGAATCATTTGAGTATTTTTTTTTAATGTTACCTTAATATAATTACAATTGAATGAATTTTCAAAACAAATGCAGTTTAGCCAGTCTTCTGTATATATTTATATTAAAGACAGAACTGTAGGATGATTCTGCAAACAGAATTTTACTACGATATTTTTAATAAAATTAAGCTGTGTCTAAAACGTGAAAACAAGGCCCGGGGGCCGGATCCGGCCCTCTGGGTAATTATATCCGACCCTCCAGATCATTTTATTTTATTTTTATTTATGGCCTGATGTTACCATACTCTTATTTCAAACTTGCATAATTTTGACAAAATATTTTTTTTTGGAGAGTAAAATATTGAAAGTTATTTAAGGTTAATTTATTCTGGAATAATATTCCAACCTTTTTATTGTTCATAATTATGTAAAAAAATTACAGTTTTAAAGTTTTAAAAATTAGCATTTTGCAGCTGAGTGGACTATTTTGGCATTTACTAAGATTTTTAGGCTATTTTGGAGTTTAGCTAATATTTCAGCTACATGCTAGCTGTTTTGGCTAATTTAGGCTTTTTTTAAATATATTTTTTAAGTTGTTTGGCGTTTAACTAATATTTTAGCTGGCTATCAGCTTCAGTGATTTTAGCTATCAATTTCAGCATCTTCAGCGACCAAATTCAGCTTACAACATTCACACTAGCATTATTGCAGGTAATGGTATATATCTAGCTCATAATTATGTTAAAAAAATACAGTTTTAAATATTTAAAAATATAGTTTTAGAGTGTTCAATAAATGTTTGTCCTGTTTGACCCGTGACCTCGGGTGTGTTTTGGATTTTGGCCCCTTGTGTGATTGAGTTTGACACCCCTGGTCTAAAATATGACATGGGTGAATGACTGTGGATCCTATAAATATGTGTTTAAGGGTAACCAAACACTAAATAAACTTTTTTGTCTGTTGACCTCTATTAATTGGACTTTTAACGTGCTGTCTGTGTGTCCTTGCCAATTTTTTGATAATTTAAAGTAAACTTGTTTAATTCCTGAAATTGTAGTCTAAAACCATCTGTGTGCTGCCCTCTACAGGTTGAAACGATGTATTACAGCCGTCTTAAATTTCACTTTAAATTTCACTTTAAATCCTAATATTTTTCTTCATCTGACTTTTAACACCAGAAAAGACCAGTCTGCTGTGTTTCTCCTGTTTAAATTTGAGGTCCAATCTACTTCCAAAAACTACAATAGAGACAATAACATCGTCCCTTTCTTACTTCTCCACTTTCAGACCATGAATCAGCTGCTGGAAAAGATGAAAGAAGGTGAACACGCGTTTGATGTGAACGCTGAGCCTGAACCTGAGCTAGAGGAAGATGATGGCCCAGAGTTTGATGCTGATTATGAAGAGGGTCCAGCTGACAGTCAGGAAGGATTTCAGGAATACAAGGAGGGTTGTGAGGCAGCCGGTTCTGGAAAAGGAAGGTACGATCGAGCAAAGGACAGCAGATCAAAGGTGGTTTGATCTCTGCTCAGAAGGCCGGGAAAGGGCAGGCTCAGTGGCCTAGTGGGAGAGTGTCTGCCCTCAAACTGGGAGACCATTGGTTCAGATCCACAATTGGGTCGAAGACTCCGGTTTCTCCTCCAGGGGATGAGTCAAATGAGAATAAATTTCACACACCCATATGTGTGACACACGATGAAACTCTAACTTTTAAAGTACTGTAGCAACAAAAACTTTAATTGGTTAAAATAAAAGTACTTTAAAAAGATTTGATGATAGACCCTTTTCACATGACGTCACAGAATGGCGAGTGTGCAGAATGACTTCCAGTTTTCGGGTTTAGAACGGCAAAGCTGACTGCTGAATGCCGTTTAAAGGAATTTTCTGTAAATTATGAAAGGCAACCTAACTAATTGTAACCGAAATTTTTTTAATATTTATTTTAAATATGTCCAACCTGGTTGTATTCGTTTTCCCCTCTTAGATGGTTCACAAATCAAAGTACAAATGTCAGTTTTCCTCCTGCAGAATGCTGTACAGCTGCTTCCCCGAAATTGTATGGATGATACTAAAGGAGTCGTGGATTATTTCCCTCTGGCCACCCGGTCATAGTTAGATGAAGGTTACAGTTCTTCATTAAATGCTGCTTGTTTGATTATGAAGATAATTGAGATTTTCTTCTTCTAATTTATGCTAATGCTACCGCTAGCTCTCCATGATGGGGATAAGACGTAGAACTGCAGAAGATCTTTTCTTTGGTTCACTTATCTCTTCAAATGGAGTTTACAGCAAATCAAGGTGTAATATATGAATTTAACCCAGTCTACTAAAGTATATCATTTGTGTCAATACCAAAGTTCTGTTCTGTACAACATACTGTATTGCAATGCTTCCATCTTTTAGTATAAAACCAGCAGATGACTGACATAGACTGCCGTTGGCATTGACAAACTATTGGTTTTATGTTTCTCCTACAGGGATGTGATTCCCATCGGAGAAGGAGACATTTCCACCATGTGCCTACAACTGTCTTCTCAGCCCAGAGAATACTCGTACTTCAGCCCGAGGACCATGGCCACGTGGGCGGGGCCTGGGTACTGGCAGTTCAAACCAAAGCACAAATGTGGGTGATGCAAACGCTTTCACTAACTACGCTTAAACCTGTAGTTAGAGTGTGGATGCTTACTTCCTGGGATTGTGGAAAGTGACCACAGGTTGTTTTTTTTCTGCTGCAGTGGATCATTTGCCTGACAAGGAGACCCGAAAAAGGAAACCCAAAAAGACTTTTGAGATAGACTTCGGTGATGACGTCAACTTTGACACCTTCTTTCGCACCACAAGGGTAAAAAAAAGACCTCCTTCATTGGCAATTGTGTTTACACTAATGTTACACTAATGCTAAATAAAACAACTTGTACACATTTTAATTTCCCCTGAGACATTCACTTTGTTGTTATATTATGTTGTTTGTTAATAAAGTTTTGAATACGGAAGCCACGTTTACATAGATTACATAGGAATTGGTGGCTGGACCTGGTGTGAACATGACTTTAGATTCAAAGTCTGCTCTGAAACCTGATAGGTGGAAGAGGCATAACCACAATTCCATAGAGAATCTGACATTTAAAAGGTCCAAGTGTTACAAATTGAAGCTTTTGTAGATTTTTATCCATTTATTTTGGCAGATTTATATATAAATAACCTTTTTTGCTTGTTTTTGAGTATAATACTTTAAAAATAGCAAGGTCAGGTGTGGCCTTTCTCGGTACGTTTCAATGATATGAATCATGAAAGCATCAGAGTTGCTGTGGGTCTTTGATGCTGTAACTGTTGCACTGCATGCTGGACCTGTGAGGTTACCTTTGATGCAGCTGCCATCACATCCACCGTGACTGCAGGGTTTTTTCCCTGTTAATGATGTTTGTGTTTAAGATGTTAGTTCAACAGTTTAATTTAACCACACCTGGTTAGTTAATATTCTAATAAATGGTGTAGCTTTTGAACAGCATTTAAACAGTCCTATATGACACTTTCTCCATTAAAGTGATGAGTCTACGGTCTGTAAACAAGATTTAGGAGTGATTCTTTTTTATTTATTTCTAGCTGCTCTTTTTTTCCCCAAAAAAGTTTTTATTTTTGTTTAATCTGATTCATTCTAAAAGTGTTGGAAAAGAGTCGTGGTGCAGCACACATGTGTGATACTATTAATGTACCAAACTGCAGTTATTTTTGGCAAACGTTTTTGTCCCAGATTTTTAATAGATGTTGTATGACATAAAAGTTTGGTCAGGGGGGGTGTTGCCATTTTAGTTATTTTACTTAAATTATTAAAATTTTTGTGCCTAATGTTTTAGAAACAGGAACTTGCATAGTTATTTTCATTTCTTGCGTTTGATTGTTTGTTTTTTCCTCACAGGCAGCCACCACAAATGTCAAGTCTGCGCTCAGTGCCTCCAACAAAAAAACAACTTTACCAACAGATTTCCAGTTTCCACCAGAAACCCTCTCCCAGCTCAGCCTCAAGCCCTCCAGTTCGGTGAGATTTAACCAATATGTCAGATTAAATGTCAAATATGGTTTTAAGAAAAGTGACTTTTCGGGTAGCACTTACTGAAAAAATTACTCAACAGTTCCCTAAGTCCTTTTTGTAATATGATAGAACGAATATAATTAATACACTTTTTTAAAACCATAGATGCATAGCCAGTTTTATTTTCACCAAATGTTGACATGAACATTTACACTAAATATCAATAACAAATGAATTCTTCATCTGTGTTTTTTTTTTCTAGTTGTGTCAAGAAGGTCAGAAGAGGCTGTCAGGAGAAGTTGGAGATGGCATCGGCGATTATGACTACAACAACGCCAACGACACGGCCAACTTCTGCCCAGGCCTCCAGGTCTGTGACCTGTCCTAATTATCCATTTTACAGAAATACTGAAAAGCAGGTGTCAAAGTCAAGGCCCAGGGGCCAGATCATTTTATTTTATCGTCATTAATGGCCCAATGTTATCTTTCGGTCATTTCTAACTTGTATAATTTTGACAAAATATAATTTTATCGAGAGTAAAATATTCTTGAATAATATTCTTGCCTTTTAATATTCATAAATATGTTAAAAAGTTATGGTTTTAAAGTTTTAAAAATGGCATTCTGCTAGCTTTTTGGACTGTTTTTGACATTTACTAGGATTTTTTAGGCTAGTTTGTAGTTTGGCTAATATTTCAGCTACATGCTAGCTGTTTTAGCTAATTGGGGCCTTTTTTTGTTTGTTTTTTAGGATATTTTGAACTTTTGCTATTTTTTTCACCTGCATGCTAGCTGTTTTGGCTAACCTGATTTTGTTTGTCTGTTTTTAGGCTAATTTGGCATTTAGCTAATATTTTAGCTGGCTATCAGCTTCATCGTTTTCAGTTATTAGCTTCAGTGTTTTCAGCTATCAATTTCAGCGTTTTCAGCTATCAGCACTAGCATCTTTAGCGGCCAAATTCAGCTTGCAGCATTCACACTAGAATTTCTAGGTTCCATCTAGTTTATAATTATGTTAAAAAAGTTACAGTTTTAAATTTTAGTTTTATTGTGTTCTATAAATGTTTGGCCCGTGACCTAAGGTGTGTTTTGGATTTTGGCCCCTTGTGTGTTTGAGTTTGACACTCCTGCTGTAAAGAGAGAGTGTTCTCAGATCACAGTGAAGAAACAGATACAAGAAACTAAACTTAAACTTTTTTTTTTCTTTCTCAAAGTTGAACATTTTTAGGCAAACTTAAACAGATTTATTTGTAAGCTTTTTCACATTCATTTGCTTTTAAAGTTGGTAGCTCAGCTGGTAAATGGTTCAGTCCCCGGTCTCTGCTTTGCATGAAATGGTACACCATGACGGTATGTACACAGTATGCGCCGTGTTTGTAGAGTAAACAAAGCTATTTGTCACACAGCATTTCGTATTTAGTTTCATTTAATTCAGTACACAGGGTAGTGAGGAGAAAGTCGACTCTGTGCTTTCATTTCCCAGAATCCCCTTAAAGTAATATCATGTATTTTTGCCACCTGAAGTCTTTACACATTTTCTCTTGAAAAAGTATCAAAAAGCTTCATTCTTTCTAACATGCTATTTACTCTAACAACCTCCACACAATAATTTTATTCATGGTGTCTGAGTGCTGACATACTATCTGCTAGCTTTTTGGACTATTTTAGCAGTTCCTAAGATTTTTTAGGCAATTTTGGAATATAGCCAATAATTCAGCTACATGCTAGCTGTTTTGGCTAATTTAGGGTTTTTTCAGGTTTTTAGGTTAATTTGAAGCATAGCTATTTATATGCATGCTAGGTGTTTTGGCTAACATGAGTTTTTTTTGTTTGTTTGTTATTGAGGCTAATTTGGCATTTAGCTAATATTTTAGCTAACCATCAGTTTCAGCGTTTTTATCTATTAGCTTCATTGTTTTCTTCTGTCAGCTTCAGTGTTTTTAGTTATCAATTTCAGCATCTTCAGCCGCCAAATTCAGCTTCCAGCATTCACACTAGCATTATTGCAGGTAATGGTATACATCTAGTTAATAATTATGTTAAAAAGTTACAGTTTTAAAGTTTTTTTAATTTAGTTTTATTATGTTCAATAAATGTTTATCCTGTTCTAAGGTGTGTTTTGGATTTTGGCCCCTTCTGCGACTGAGTTTGTCACCCCGATCTTTGCAAATGTCAAAGTTTGTATGTGTGTGAATGTGCAGTTTAGAACTTCAGGTTCATGAGTGTCTCTTCAGCCAGCATTAATCTGCTGTGTCATCTTAAAACCTCAACGCCTTAAAGTATCTTCATAACCTCAAACTGCGGCTGTTACAAAGCTGCTGCCACATCACCAAGAGTGAGAGAGCTGAAGAGACGTGACTTTGTTCTGCTCTGTCACTACACCAACAGGTTCCACTAAAGCCGTTCAAAGAGAACTCTTTAGATGGGAAATAATCTCTTGAAGCTGCTCCTTCGTGTCATCTCCTGCTCTGTCTTCTGCTTCAGGGTGGTGAGAGTGATGACGACGATGTTGAGGGGTTTACTGGTTCAGATGACATCCAGCCTTCAGGTGGTAGTGAAGCTCCACCCTCACAAGGCCTGGAGGGCGTGTCCACCTACGGGGAGGACGAGCTGGTACCTGAGCCTCACAGAGTAAGTCATGCAGGATGTTATCTGTGTGTTGGTTTGGGTTAAACAAACACAAGAGCACATAATGGGTTTAGTTTGTTTGACACTTTATAATTCCTCTGGCATTAAAACTTAATTCAGTGAATCTCAGTGATGAAAAATAAAGCCAGTATGGAGTCGATTTTTATTCTGTTTGTGTGTCTAGGTCAACAAGATTGAAATCAATTACGCCAAGACAGCAAAGAAGATGGATATGAAGAAGCTGAAGAACAGCATGTGGACTCTTTTAACAGAAAGCCCAGAGAAAAGAGAGCAGGTGCTTTTACTTTCTTTCTCCTGACTTTGTTCATCTCCATTATCGTGTTGATGAATAGTTTGAGTGTGGGGCATTAGTGCTCGAGGACGGCCTGCAGAGAGGGCGGCTGCGCTCATCTGGTTTCTGTCTGTCTACAGGTGAAGGAGACGACTCAGGATGTGTGTGGGGAGAAAGTCTTCAGTCAGACTACAAAGACGCTGCTTCAAAGGTTACCCAAAGAGCAACAGATTCATAGATCTTGTAGAGTAAAATGTGACTTTGATTTGAGGATAACGTGTATTGAAACGTGCTCCTCCCTCCTTGTTGACCCTCAGACTGCCGAGCGTTATGGCTCAGAACCTGTCGGTGCCGCTGGCCTTTGTGGCTCTGCTTCATCTGGCTAATGAAAAGGTGGAGTTACTTTCAATTTCTGGCTTTTAAACTTGACGTTTGTTGCAAGAACCGCCGTACTATAATCCATCTGCAACACTGTTAGACCACACGGTATACAGTTTCCAGAATACAATTTAGATTTGATTAAGTTAATAAGAAATTAAGTCCTACTTTACATCTTATCATAAATTCAAATGAAACACATTTTTTTTGTTTATTTCAAGCAATAAAACCACAAAATAAAGAATACATAGATATATCAAACCTGGTTAAGATATTAAGTCATAAATTGTTTGAAAAATAGAAAAATGATGTCATCTTCTTGGCATAATTATTGCTAATCATAAATAGACAAATTTGTATTTATTTCTTTGTTCTTTTCAGTTAGAATGTACAATACATACAACTTACTTAGTAAGAACAGGAGTAAGAAGAAGTCTTATAAATTAATCCATTCTTATTATTTCATATGAAACAAATAGATGACGAAATGAGTGGGTATAATTAAAAACAATTAATTAAAACCTGTAATAAAAGCAATACAAACAGGAACACAATATTTACATCATGCTGCATACAAATCAATCATCTCGTTTTACATTTAAACTTTAAAATCAGTACTTAAATCCTTTTTCAGGTCATTATCCAGGGAATTCCATTTTTTAACCATGGCAAAGGAAATAGTAATGTGTTTAAATAGTTTTTACTTTAGGTACTTTAAAGTCATCATTTCTTCTACTATTTCCCTCTTTTATAACAAAAAGATTTTGTAAACCACATGGCAACATAACATTTTTGGCCTCAAACATTACCAGCAGTGTCTGCAAAGAACATAAATCTTTAAATATCATTATTCTTGACTTCAGAAATAGTTTGGAGGTGTGCTCATTGTACCATATGCATTATTCCTAATGATTTTTTTATGATAATTTTTGCAAAATTATTAAAGGTTCAAGGTTTTCATAAGAATTACCCCAGAAAAAAAGTTTAAAACCAAGTGAAAGTAAAATGATCTGTTCTGTATTCGAGGCTCTGAAAATATCTAATCAGTTTGTACGATCACTTTGCTTTTATAAGATAGTGACAGGCACGTCATCACTCCTACTCTACTTTTAAAATGTGTTCACTTCAAATGCCTTTAAATGAATCCTGTTTATCTTTACAATGATTTAGTTTAACGTAGTTTAAATATTTTATTATTAAGAGCAACTTTCAGCTTTAAAAATTTTACTTTAATAAAAGCTGTGTATTTTCACAACATAACCTGTTATTTTCCTATAAAAAACAGACAGGAAATAACATCTGAAGCTGTACCTCTACACCTGTAACAAGTGAATTTCTCCTCTTCTATTTTACAGAATTTGGAGCTGGTCAAAGTTGATGACATGTCTGACATCATCATCAGACAAGGAGGCCACTGAGGAGAAATCCAGGAGGATTTCTGTTTTTTCTGTCCTCTGTTTGAATTTAATCTTTTTCTATTTAAATTTCAGATTTTATACATGTTTTTTAGCACATTGTGCACCAGTATTAAATCTGCTTTTCTCCCCCTCATAATGGCGAGACAACCTTTTTAAACTTTTTACTATTTCATGGTTTAATATTGTGTAGATAAAATAACTTTTCAACCAGTGCTCAAAAAATATCTACGGTATTGTCAAAATAAATGAAATGCTTTTTTTCATAAATGTGGTGCTTTTGTTGAGTTCGTTTCTTAAATTTGGGCAAAATGTGTGAAATCCCAGCATATTTTTTAGCCTGTTTATAGTATGAAGTTGCAGCTTTGCTGTCTCCTGCCCTGAGAGGTTAAACCGGTTTGTCTGGGTCCATGCTGTCATCTGGGTGAGACCGTAGCCTGCATGTGAAACCAGATGACGTTCTTTCATTAAGGAGATACAGAACAAGGAGGAGCTGAGGAAAAGTCACATTCCAGTCCTCTGTCTGGACCAGTCAAGTTTTAATCTTAATCGTATACAGAAACTTTGATATTAACTGTGTTTTTACTTTACATTTTCAAAGTAAACCCTTCTAATGTAATGGTAGAAATGTGCTTTGGTTCAGTTTTTTCTAATATTATACCTAAACTGTGCAATGTGTCCCAAAATGTTTATTTTTTAATTATAGAATTAAAAACCCTTGGAGTAAATGAAGTTTGAGAAAGTGGTTCTCCCATCATGCATCTCCTCAGTGTTTCTGTTTATAACCAAATCTTTCAAGAAATCTAAAAAAAAATGTACGTTAAGAAATAACATTCGTGACTCATCGGATGGAAAACTCAGATCCAACAAGAGATGGAAACACCCTCAGATGGGAGCAGGAAGGCTCGAGCTACAAAGGCGAGTCATGGCTTCAAAATAAAAGCACTTCCTGTTTGTACCTAATTATCAAAGTTTAAAAAAATATATATTCTCTAGAAATACCATACGATTCTCAGTAAAACAATACATAAAAATAATCGTCTTCTTACTACTATTTATATTAATCTATATGTTAATGACCGCATTTTATTAAAATGGAGGGGAAAGAGTCAGACACCTTTATAAGTATACATTATAGGGCTCCTTCTCTATATTAGTTTAGTACTCTGATAAACTAGCAAAATCTAATTCCTTATATAATCCGTATTCTTAAAAAAATAATGATAGTATTTCACTGTTGCACTTTTTCTTTCTCGCGTTTGGGTTCTACGCTCTGTTTTCAAAGAGCGGAAGCAGCGGTTGTGTTGCGGCGCATCGACCTCTTGAAGCGGAGGAATTCAGTGACCGGAGGAAAAAAAAAAAAAATAGGACCAGGAAGTAGAAGTCAGGAGCGCGTCTCCGTTTAGGTAGAGCAAAAAGCTAAAGTTTTAACTAAGTATTTTTAAACGGTTTTAGCTACAAGATCCGCTTCGGGAAAAGAGTCATTATTGATTATTGATCAGGGGACATAATTTCCAGCAAGATGGACTTTGATCCGGTAAGTACCGAGACTTGTTTTCAGGGCTGACGTTGTTTGGAGTCATGCAACAGGTGAAACTACCTACAAAAATTAAATTATTATTTTACCGGGGTTGACTTAATTGAATTATTTCAATTACTATTTTTTGTATTTGTTGTTGAAAAAGTTTCTAATGTTGCCCGAGAGGTATTAGCTTAGTTTAATAGATATAATGGAAAGTTTTTACCCAAGACGAGCACAAACACAAGTAAAGAGATTCCTGAAAGACAAACGTATTTTTGTAAATTTTCAAAGCTGCGATTTTTTAAAATAAAAGATTCGTAAAAGTTGGGCTCTGTTTGCCTCATGACGCGGCCAACTTCAATATAGGCTATAGTCTTTGTTTAAATTTTGACGCCAACGCTCTTAAACCACAAATCCCAGGTTTGAACAAAGTTAAGAGCTTTCTCTCTCTCTCTCTCTCTCTTTTTTTATTTTATTTATTTTTTTAATTTTTACATTATATGCTTTTAAATACAGTTACAGTTTCTCTAGATTAGGGGTGTCAAACTCAATCACACAGGGAGCCAAAATGCAAAACACACCTTAGGTCGCGGGCCAAACAGGATAAACATTTATTGAACACTCTAAAACTACATTTTTAAAACTTCGGTTAGCCAAAACAGCTAGCATGACTCTAAGAAATAAGATAAACTTCATAATATCCTATAAAACACTGAAAAAAGCCTAAATTAGCCAAAAACGGCTACCTTGTAAATATTAGCTAAACTCAAAAAACAGCCTTAAAAAAATCCTTAAAAGAAAACCCTAAATTAGCCAAAGCAGCTAGCATTTAGCTGAAATATTAGCTGAACTCCAAAATAGCCTAAAAAATCTTAGTAAATGCCAAAATAGTCTTAAAAGCTAACAGAATGTAAATTTTTAAAACTTTAAAACCATAACTTTTTAACATAATTGTGAATAATAAAATGGCAGAAACATTATTCTAGAAGAAATGAACAAAAAAACTCAATATTTTACCATTCTTAAAACAATATTTTGTCAAAATTATACGAGTTACAAAGAAGCGCAAGAGAACATCGGGTCATAAATAATAAAATAAAATGATTTGGAGGGCCGGATAGAATTACCTGGAGGGCCGAATCCGGCCCCCGGGCCTTGACTTTGATACGAGCTGTAGATTTATTAAGGTACCATTTTCAGTCATGTTCATTAAATATAATTTAGTAACACATAGCCTTAGCTAATCGAGTGTGTGGATGCGCATTCATGCCAGAAACATCCACACACAGGTCAGCATAGAGTAAATCCTAAAGTGCACTCTCTGTTTTATAGCCTTTCACATTTAAATACAATTTAGATAATCAGGATTTCATTCTGCTTTGAATATAAAATCACCAAAAGCCTATTTGCATCTTTATTACACATTTCTACAGTTGTTTCATATATATATATATCAACACTCTACATGTATTGACCGTGTCATCATATAACATCCTATCTTTGTGCTAGTTGTCAAGTTTTCCGTTGGAGACCAAAGCCACTTTAAATTCACAGCACGGCATGGACGTGTGTCCTCAGCTTTTTGCTTGCTTTCTCTGAATAATGTTATTTGATAGTTCTCAGCCATTCAGTGAGGCTCACTGGGTCTCAGTGGTGGCGGATAGAAAAAAGGGAATGGGTTCACTGACTGGCAGCTATTACATTAAACAAGATTATAATCAAATGAGTAAGATGTAAAACTAAACCCCTTGTAAAAACTCTGATGTTAAGGCCTGGGATGTGAATGTAGGGCGAGCTTACGGGGAAAACACAGGGAGGATTAGAAGGGAAGGAGGGATATGAATCAGGAAGCGGAGATGCTGGTAAACCTGCCGTTTCCTAGAGACGGCTTTGTTTTCAGGCCGACTCTGACTCGTGGGACGTGGAAGTCCCTGTTCTGTGTCTGCAGAAAACACACTTTTTATCCATTTCTGCAGAGAAATCACACTGAGAATTGTGTGAAATAGTACTCGGAATTCACTGTCCCAGCTGATTCCAGACATGTCAACAGAAGTATTTGTCTAAGAAAACTTTTGTAAAAATGCAGCTGATTTCGTCATTGTAAATGTCTTACTCTGATTTTTGCACATTTCCTTGATGATTTTAAAGTTTCAATAATGTATGTGTTTATATTTTCAGTTTTTGGTGGTGAAAATGGCTAAATGACGGACATGCTTAGGACCAAAACATCGTTTTCTTCTATTTTTGTTTTCATTAGCTTTAGTTTTTCCTTTTGTCTTGTAGTACCTCTATAAACACTTATAAGATCAACAAAAATTGGGGAAAAAAATGCATTTTTTTTCCTACATACTTTCAGGACACAAAAATCAAATCACAATGTTTAAGATTAAAATATAATGGGGTTTTAGCAAATGACATGTTCTAACTGAGCTTAAGCTAAACTAGTATGGACATAAATTAGGGCAAATATTAATTAAAACCCAAACAAAACAATTTTTTTTAAAAAATGTGTTTTTTAGGTTTCAGAATACAAAATTTCAATTCCAAAGCTTTTTTTTCAGTTTCAAAATTTTTTTTCACTTTCAACTGTTTATTTATTTATTTATTTATTTATTTATTTATTTATTTATTTATTTATTTCCATTTTTGTATCTGAAAATTTCAGTTTCAAAACTTTTGACCCCTTTGTGGCACGTTGGGGCGGGGCTAACACCAAGGACCAATCAAAATGGATGAGGGTGTTAACTTCAGTCCCGGTGCATTCACTGACTCTGAAACTGCTTGTCCAAAACGCTGTAGCAGGTTTTAACTTAAAAAAAATATATATACATATATATATATATATATATATATATATATATATATATATATATATATGCCTGGTAACACTCTGCTTTTTATTCCCGTCTTGGGAAAACTTCAGATTATGATGGACTAAACAGATATTTTCTGACTGTAATTATCACAGTGCTATATATCTGGGATATATAGCCCTCCCCTCTCACAGCCCTTCATAACCCCAATCTACAATTACCGGTGCAATAAAAATGGTGAGCAATATCTGAGCTATCCAGCTGTACAGCTTAGAGCCAGATTCCAGCTCAGATGAGAAAAACAAAGACATTCATGGATCTATTTGTCTATATAAGTGGATATAAGTGGATGCACCAGAAGTGAGCGGAGAAGGTTGACTTTGGCCCGCCCATCGCAGTTTCTATGTCACAACTAGAGCTGCCTCGATTAGTCAACTATTGAAATAGTCGACAACTAATGTAATTTTTGATTAGTCATTACTTTATACTATATGTAGTCAGAGTGTAGTAAAGTTGGAAATTATAATGGCATTCTGCTAACTTTTTAGACTATTTTGGTATTTATTGAGGTTTTTTTGATTATTTTGGAGTTTAGCTAATATTTCAGCTACATGCTAGCTATTTTGGGTAATTTAGGATTTTTTTTAGTTTTTAGGGTATTTTGGAGTTTAGCTAATATTTCAGCTACATGCTAGCTATTTTGGCTAATTTAGGATTTTTTTTAGTTTTTAGGGTATTTTGGAGTTTAGCTAATATTTTAGCAACATGCTAGCTGTTTAGGCAAACTTAGGCTTTTTTTCAGATTTTTGGGGTAATTTGGCATTTAATTAATATTTTAGTTGGCTATCAGCTTCAGCGTTTTTAGCTGTCAGCTTCAGCGTTTTCAGCTGTCAGCTTCAGCGTTTTCAGCTATCAGCTTCAGCATTTTTAGCAGTCAGCTTCAGCGTTCTTAGCTATCAGATTCAGCGTGTTCAGCTATCGATTTGCTAATGATGGTCAAGATGTGTGCTCTACATTAAGTTTGCAAATGACCCGATTAGTCGACTAATTGGAAAAAAATAACCTGTGATTAGTCGACTATTAAAACAATCGCTTGTGGCAGAACTAGTCACAACTGACTGAACTGAGATCTAATTTTTTATCTGCTCAAGATTCAAGAAATACTCTGAAATACTTTGTGTATGTCCTCTATTAGTGGGTCCTTAAATATTGTTTTTAAATGTATTAATTATTACTTAAAAACTCAGTATTTCAGAAAATATTTTGGTTGCAAAAAACCCCCAAAAGCTTCAGTACTATAAAGGTTGGAGTTAAATAATGAGTTAACGCCTTGCATCCCAGAGCATTGATGGGAGCTGCAGCAGCTCCACAGCCTGACCGCACACAGAGCTTCTGCCACATACTTACTGCAGAGCGTCTTCAAATTTGATAGGTCCTACAGTTCCAATGTTCAAAATTATTTTCTTGGGTGTTTTTTTCAATTTTTTTGACAATCAAATGTCTTAATTCATTATAATGTCCTGTGTAATCAGACCTCTGTCATCAACACAGAGTTCAAGTCCAGTTAAACAGTTTTACTTTAAGTTCTGTCTAAATTAGGATTCAGTTTACGTTTAAAATATACTTTCTAACAAACTTTGTGTAGTTTTATAAAGCCGAGGACAATAGATGGAGATGAGGAATAATGGGTTTGCTATACAAACGTATATGAGTAACCATAGCAACGTGATTAGATGTGAAGTGTAGCTAACTGTGGTCTCTCCTCACATCATCGCAGGAGCGAGGAGATCTGTCGGATCCTCCAAAGGACAAAGTTTCTGATCTAAAGGATCAGGTGGATGGGGTGAAGAACATCATGACGGAAAACGTGGAGCGGATCCTGGCCCGAGGAGAGAGGCTGGACGACCTCATGGGCAAGACGGAGGATTTGCAAGCGGGGGTCAGTGCTGCCCTGGGGTTTGGTGGAGTCGGTGCTGTGCTCCTGTGGGTGTCGCTTTGTGAAAACACTCTTGTGGAGCTGCGAACAGAGTCTGTCTCATTACACAACACTGAGAGTGCAGCTTTTTTTCCTGTCCCTGAAGTAAACTTTAAATTGCTTTTTGGCGAGACATTGTTCCAGCTGCTCCTTATGAATAGGAGCTCATTAAGGAAAGGTGTCTCCGCCTCGGATGTCTCGCCGCCCGTGGTGAAAGCTTTGATTTTACTGAAGCAGATACAGCACAAGTGGAGCTGATGGCTTTGCCCGTTTCTCATTTCAGTTCCTGTCCATTTCAATCAGCCATAAAAAAGTTACAAAGCCAGGAGCTTAAAAAGGTGTAAATAACTAACATTCAGTCATAATTAGAGTCGTTAGGTGAGGCTGGGACATTTTTCTAGTGATCTATGAACATATGTGCTGTACAAAGACTGATACCGATTCTGAAACACTAAAGGATTTACTTTTTTTAACTATTTTTTTTAACTAAAACTTCATGAGCTGGTTGATATAATAAATTACTCTTACTGATGAGTCTTAAAAGGGTCATACCATGATTTTCTTAAGTCTTTTAGAGTGAACTATATCCATATATATGATCATATATTACCTTTGGAACACTAAGAAACAAATTATTTATGAAATATTAGTTATTTTCCTGAGTTTTTTTCTACCCGGAGCTACATCACATCAAGCACAGTTCAAGTGAGAAAACAGCTTTAATGTTTAGTCAATGTACACATGGGATCAGAGGTCCTGTGGCACAATTTGAGCATCAGGCATGGAGCAGCGATGCGTTCCGGGCATTGCAGTGTGATGTTTTAGAGCTAAAAAATCTAAATTGTGCTGTAGTACTCGAGTCATGTCAATCAATCAGGAGCTTTGGTCTGAGACGTGTTGATGTGATCATTGGGTGAAGTCCCAAACCAACAAGGAGAATTTGATCCTTCTCCTCCAGAACTTTAAGTATTTTTCCCTATTTGCATTGAGATATAAAGTTCATCTAATTTGGTTTTTATTTTTTCCTCCTTGAACAAACTGTGCCACAGAGAGGCAGAAGTACTGCTAGAGGTGTCTGTTTTCAAGACCCAGCTCCTGCAATAGTGTGTTCTGGGAGAATCTCTCAATCACGTGTCAAAGTCAAGGCCCGGGGGCCGGATCCGGCCCTCCAGATCATTTTATTTTATTGTTATTAGTGGCCCCCTTCCGCCCATTTCTTAACTTGTATACATTTGACAAAATATATTTTTTGTAGTGAAATATTAAGTTATTTTAATTTTAAGTTGTTTTATTCTGGAATAATAGTCCTGCCTTTTTATTATTCATAATTACAATACACAATGCACCTATCACTCGAAACACAATCGTAAGTTCCAAACACCTAAAAGAAAACATTCAATAATTTGGATTTCTTTTGAGATGTTTTTCTAAAACTGCTGAGTTAAGCTTTGATTAAATTGATCTGTTCGTGATCTTTGACCAGTTTTAACTACAGAAAAAGCCGCTGCACCTTAAACTGATTGAGTGAGAAATATGGTTCAGGAATAAAAACAAAAGTATGGCTGCTACTCAGACTGAAACTGGTAAGATCAAGGTTGTAATGAAATTTACCTAATCTTTCATGTTGCTACAAAAATGTGCTCTTATGAGGGTTAATGTTTAAAATTAAAATGGTTATAATAAAAAAAAGGAAATCCAAGCTCTGACCAGAATGAATTTCAACTTGACGAAGGTAAACTGCACTGTCGATTGATTTACTGGATTTGGTGAATGAGCAGACACACCAGGCTACAACTGGGTCAGTGAGAGCATGAACACAATGATAGATCTTTAACGGTTTGTCACACCGCCTTCTGCTACATGTTTTCCAACCTACCTGCCATTGAAGGTTCTTATTGGCTAAACACATCTGATCCAGATACTCAACAGCAGATAAGGCAGAGTTTCTGGAAAACCAGCAGGAGGCCGGCCCTCGAGGCCCGACTTTGGACACCCCTGGTGTACGTGATTGCGCAGCCTTGGCATTCAAAACTATTAGGAGAGGGAGAGAGATCCCTGAGGTTTAAGACCTCGAGCAGAGGATCAGCGCCCGGGGGTGTCCATGTCTTGGTGGTGCGTGTTCTGGTCCTTGTTCTCGACAACTGGGCCTCTCAAAAATTCCATCAGTGGGCGAGCCTGGTTGGGCCTTGTTTTAAACCTGTTTTCTTGGGTGTCCTTCACCTGGGTGGGGGCAGGCTGTTGTCTGGAGCGTGGCGGCCGGTCTTCCTTGGGGGACCCTGGCTCATACCTGGGGTGGGGCGAGGGGATGCTCGGTACTCCTGTGTGGTGGTGGGTGGCCCGTCTGGGGTTGGGTGGCTCTCTATAGGGGTAGGGCCTCGCGATGGCCCTCCTGGCACGGCGCGGGTGCTACTCCTCTGGCTGGGTTGGGGCCTGGACT
>NC_050520.1:31124481-31132730 GCF_002922805.2 Oryzias melastigma | reverse complement strand
GGGGGTGGCCGTGCACGCTCCCTCTTTGTACATTCATCATCATCCACCTCAGCAAAACACTCACCTAACTAAAATAACAAAACCCAGCAGTGTAAGACTGCTGAGGACAAAGAGGGGAAAACTAACAAAAAAAAGGAAAATAGCAATTTTTAAAGTAAGGATTACTTAATTAGCATTTATTCAAGTTTAGTTCAATGTACAAAGATGAGTTGAATGTATAAATTAATGTCTGAGGTTCACATAGATGATAAACTATGTATGTTTGTACATCCTGTTGACCTGAAGACGTCTTGTTTGATCAACTCTACCTCCAGAATGAACAGATTTTATACGTAAAGAAAACTTTGGTAAAAAGGTTGATCTTTTATGAGTTAAAAGCACATATTATCTTATGCTGCACAACATTGTTACTATCTGCACTGAGATGATCCTGTTTGGCACATTTTGAAAATAAGTTATTTGAGCTTCTGTCAAACATAAAAAAATAAAAATAAGTCACCTTTTGAGAGATCTTAGTTTCTTTTTGTGCCAGAAAATAGACATAATTCATATTTCTTAAAGGCTAAAATAAGAATTTGTGGCTCCTTCTAGGTTTTACTGATAAAGGTTGCTGACCCCCACCCTGTACTATAAAACTTTGGAAATATATCTGAAAACATTCGGACCATTTACTGACGTAAGTGTAAACGTGCTGAGTATCTATTAGGTACAAGTATCCATTTAAAAAATGAAGTGCATCTGAAAACGGGACAATATTGGTGGATTGGTGCATGACAGAGCGATAAACTCCAATTATGCAAATATCGGCCGATGCTGCACCAATGTCCTGTCTAGTTTAATTCTAGAAAATAAGTCAATCTTTTCATCAAAGTAACCTCCATGGATAGGTTACAGTTTTCATCCTCAGCTTCTCAGCCGTCTTGCTCCTTCTTTGAGCTGCCGTCCTCCCTCCGCCCTAACACGAGGTCTCGTACCCGATCCATCAGAACCATTCCCCTCCTAACTGGCTCTCCCTTTGCTCCTCCCCCCACACAGGCTCAGCACTTCAAGCACACGGCGCACAAGGTCGCCCGCTCTTACTGGTGGAAGAACGTCAAGCTGGTGGTGGTGTTGGTGGTCATCGTCCTCGTCATCATCCTCATCATCGTGCTGCTGGCCACCGGCGTCATTCCCGTCAGTAACCCCCCGCCTCCCATGATCAACCCCACCGTCAAGCCCAACGAGCCCTGAATCCACACAGAGCTGACACAATGATGAAGCATCCCTGTTGCACACTGTAATGTACAGACTATAAAATTACTCTCCAATGAAGACATATTTAACACGTTAGTTTCCTCTTTCTTCTTTAACTTCAGCCGCTCCGTCACCTTCATCATGTGATAAGAGCCTCCCCATGTTATCTGTAGAAATAAAACGCCTCCTGCGAACCAAGTCAATATTGCATGAATGTCCAGGTTTCCTATATTCAAGTGTTTTTATTATTTTTTGTTACAAACTTCTGTCAAAGTTAAATTGATGAATGTATTTGAGGCCGGGCTGAATCACACATTAGAAGTGAATGTTACATTCAAAATCCACAACTTTCTCTTTTTACTCTTTTTTAGTGTTTTGGAGATGTGGCTCCAGTAAGGAATCTCTGGAGCTTGTTACACTCAGACGGTACTTTTCAAATCTGGAAGGGTCAGCCGTGCATTCATGGTCTGAGGATCTGAATGCTGAAAAGCACATTTACAGCTTTCTTGAGTTGTGCAAAAGTGCAAAGTTATTGGATTACAATGACACAAAGCTGTACATTTTGTTTAACTGATCGTATCGTTCCTCATCGTTTATTATTTTGTTCTCGTCTTTCCTCCTTTGTGGCTTCATGTAGTAAGACCAGAACAAGCATGAGGAGATGATGAGGCGCTTTTCCAGCCAATCAGCTGAAAGAGGCCATTTAGATCATGAGCGAGGCGCCCCCTTCTGGTCATGTGATGTCAGTTACTGCTTGAGAAACTAAATGTTCTTGTTTCCTAAATGCAAGTTTGTTGAAATGTCTAATGCATCAGTTTAGCTTCATGCAGATGCTTCTACTTAACTGTAAATATTTTCTCATTCTTCAATAACTAATCAATGTCGTAATGAAAGTGTTTCTTAAATATTTTGATTGTAATGCATTACAGCAAATCAAAACATATTTTTTCAGGTTAAGCTGAAAATTTACCAATAAATTAATCATAAAATGTTACAATTTCTTGCTAGAACAAATGTTTAGTTTCTGCGTCTGGGAGACGTGTGTCTACTGATGGCTGGGCCTCCTGGTCTGCAGGTTTTCTCCGCATGAAGTCCCTTCTCGTCTGTTTAAGCTCTACCCCACTGCTGCTCAGTCATGATTTGAAGTTTATTTCCTATAGAATTGTCCAGACGTTATGGTATTTAATGGTTTTATTGGTGGATTTAATAAATAGTATTTATGCCATTCTGTGCCAGTGTGTTTTTTTCTTGTTTTTGCCTCAAAAGGGCAGAAAAATGCTCACATTTGTTAATTTGAAATGTTTTAATTTATGAATGTCCAATAAAAGAATACAAGTTTAGAATATGCGCTTTAAATTTAATCTAACAGCTTTGACATGATATTAAACATTACTTCACTTAGATTTCACATCTGATTTTTGGAGGACTGATAAAGCACAGCTAAGTGAATTTACTAATATAACCTCAGTCAAAACATCTAAACATGAATGCCAAAAAAATCCATTCATTTGCATTCCTCTTTAAGGCCAAAGAGCCTCAATGGAATGATAAAGGAGCTGCATGCTGCTCAGAAACCACTAAAACATAAAATCTTCCTGCACTGATTGTGTTTACCATGAAGGGCTTAAGTCAAATGCAATTTTTTAACTCTCCCTAAGCCGGGAATGCATTCTATAATACACAGCTCACAAAAATTAAAGGAGCACTTTAAAGAAACACATTAGATACATCAGATCTCAATATGAAGTTGGACATCTATACAAATAACGACAGGACAGTGTCTTAGGAACAAAAGGATGACAAGTCTTTTCATGGAAATAAAAGTTTTCAGTCTACAGAGGCTCAATTGTGTAGACATCATAAAATCAGAGTGAAATGAAGATGTGGCAGGCTAGTCCATTTATTCTAAAACTTAATTTCTGCAACTCAAAAAGCTTTTCAGTATCTTGTGTGGCCCCCACCAGCTTGTATGCATGCTTGACAACGTGGCGGCATGCTCCTAATGAGACGACGGATGGTGTCTTGTGGCATTTCCTCCCAGATCTGTGTGAGGGCATCCCTGAGCTGTTGTACAGTCTGAGGAGCAACCTGGCGGCGCCTAATGGACCCAAACATAATGTCCCAGAGATGTTCTATTGGGTTTAAGTCAGGGGATGGTGAAGGCCATTCAATTGTTTCAATTCCTTCATCCTCCAGGTACTGCCTGCATACTCTTGACACGTGAGGCCGGGCATTGTCGTGCATTAGGAGGAAACCAGGACCTACTGCACCAGCGTAGGGTCTGACAATGGGTTCAAGGATTTCATCTGGATACCTTATGGCAGTCAGAGCACCATTTCCTAGGCAGTAGAGGTCTGTGTGTCCCTCCATGGATATGCCTCCCCAGACCATCACTGACCCACCACCAAACCTGTCATGTTGAACCACGTTGCAGGCAGCATAACGTTCTCCTTGTCTTCTCCAGACTCTTTCACGTCTATCACAGGTGCTCAGGGTGAACCTGCTCTCGTCTGTGAAAAGTACAGGGCGCCAGTGGTGGACTTGCCAATTCTGGTGTTCTTGAGCAAATGCCAGTGGAGCTCCACGGTGCTGGGCAGTGAGCACAGGGCCCACTACAGGACGTGGGGCCCTCAGGCCACCTTCATGAAGTCTGTTCCTGATTGTTTGGGTAGAGACATTCACACCAGTGGCCCTCTGGAGGTCATTCTGTAGGGCACGAGCAGTGCTCAGCCTGTTCCGCCTTGCACAAAGGAGCAGGTATGGGTCCTGCTGAGGGGTTGAGGACCTTCTACGGCCCTGTCCAGCTCTCCCAGAATAACCACCAGTCTCCTGAAATCTCCTCCATGTTCTGGAGATTGTGCTGGGAGACACATTAAACCTTCTTGCTGCAGCACGTGTGGATGTGCCATCCTGGAGAAGTTGGACAACCTGTGCAACTTCTGTAGGGTTAAGGAATCGCCTCATACTGCCAGTAGAGATAATTATCAAGCCAAAATCAGCACGAGTGGAAAACCAGCCAAAAAAGATCAAGAGGGAGAAACTTGAAATGACCTCCACATGTAACACCAGTCCTGTTTGGAGGGTTTTCTAATTGTTGCCACTGAAGTGCACCTGTTGTTAATTCCATGAACACCAATACAGCTGAAATTGATTAACGAGGCCCTCAGCTGCTTAACCAACAAGAACATTATCAGACAGGTTTAATTCAATTCATGCCAGGACAAATCCATTCATTTTTGTGAGCAGTGTATAAAGAGGGAAAGAAAAGTGATTTTCTGTTAGAGGTGATTGTTTGATTGTTGAAGCTTGCAGCTTTGAGTTAGTACATGTCTCCTTTGAAGGAAAACAATTGAAAGAACAAGACGAGCTAAAGCAGACAGCGCAGAAATGCCACGCTACCATGAGCTGGATGATGAAAATTAACAGCATGTTGGGAAAGTTATCCTTAAAAGTAAAATAAAGAAACAACTTTTAAAAAAAAAATCTTGTTCTTGTTATTTTATTTATTTTTTATCTATTTGTTGTTTTTACCATTTTTTCTTTTCTGTGTAATTATCAGGAATGATAATATCCTGTTAGTTTTTCTGGTAAATGAGAGACAGTAGTTTCCTTCCAGGAAGCAGGTTACAGATTAAGAACAGAGTGAAGAAAACCTGTTTGACTTGATGGTTTCAGCTTTATAAGGTCTTTAGCGTAGATCACCAGAGTAACCAAGATTTGACACAATATACAGAAAAAAGTTTGTTTTAGGTCATTTAACAGTTGTCATATGTTTATTTGAAATATTTGATAGCGAAATGAATTCTAAGTTTGTTAAACTGTTGCTGATCAGATTTAAACATTTTAGATAGAGTTAAGTTGAATCTGTACAGATGGAACTGCTAAAAAACAATAACACCATTATTTGTAAAACACAAAAGCATGATAGCCAGCTGAAATATTTGCTAAATAATTGGACAAAAAAAACTTACTTTAGCTAAACTTCAAAATAGCTTTAAAAAAATGAAAAAAGCCTAAATTAGACAAAATAGCTAGCATGTAGCTGAAATATTATCTGAACTTAGAAACAGCCTAAAAAACTGAAACTAGAAAAGTTGCATTTCCTTCGGAAATAGGTTTGATTGCAGAATTGCAAAAGGTGATTGCTTTAATTGTTTAACTGCATAACGTTTAGCAGAATAAACTGAAATGTATTAAAAGGAAAAAGATTGAATAAATTACTGGTGCTTATTTGTATACATTTTTAAGCTATGAGTATAAAGCTGGAAAAAAACCTCAGTAAATGCCAAATTACCCAAAATTACTAGGGTATTGTTAAAATATTAGCTAAAGGCTAAATTAGCTAGAATAATCTTGGTTAGTTTAGCTAAAAGCATCTAGCTTGACTTCAAATTTGCCCCAAAAATCTATTTAGATGCCAAATTAGCTGAAACAGCTAACATATTGCTGAAATGTAAGCTAAAAGCTGAATTAGCTCGAAAAACCTAGGTAAATGCCAATGTAACTAAAACAGCTAGCATGTAGCTAAAATATTGCTAAAGTGCCTTGCCCATGGACACCAGCACAAGAACAGGCATTCATAGCATCAAACTCCACATCTTAAGGGCTGTCAGTAATTTGCACCACAAGAACTCTGGAGCATGTAGAATCTGATAGACTGATAACATGGAAGTGTGCTGTACACTAAGTGCATCCACAATCATGAAGCTTTAGATGAACCAACAAGATCTGGAAAAAAACAGCAATATCATTTCTGGAAGTAGACTAACAAAATCGATTTTTTAAACTCACATAATGCTTTCCTGCAGTGGATATTATCGTTAAATTTTTTTAGAAAGCATGATAGGCTCATGAAGGCTTTAAAAAAGACAGGAAAATTATCAATTTACTGCACAACATAAATCTTTCCAACATCCCCGTGAGGTCGCACTGCTTCTCTGTGAGCCTGTGCAACCAGACATATTTTTTTTCCGCCCTCTATATAATTCTGTCCTACTCCACCCGTAATTCTTTCTTTTCTACTTGTTTACGAACAAACATCAAAACTGTACATTCGTTCATTTACATTACACATACATAAGTCCCAAATCATCATGATTGTGATTTCCACTGCAGGGAGGCATCAAAGTATGTGTTGTTTTACTACACAGGTTCCCTCTAACATCAAATACTGTCCTGAACATCCATCCATACTGCAAAAGGTTTCACTAGTCCTAGCATTCTGAGTAGTACTGTAAATAAAAATCATCAAAAAGCACTAGAAGAAAATACTTTCCAGAAAACAGTATGCAGTATTTGCATTAGTAGAAAGGTGTTCCAATGATGTGTAAGAGATTATGATCAAATCAATCAAAATAAATCATTTTCAAAATGATTTGCACATCTTCAATACTCTGATAGTCTGGTCAGGAACCAGGAAAAATCTGTGTCTCCATCCAAATCTACAGGAGAAGAACATTAGTCCTCTAGAACATTCTGCTGGACTGTTTCATGTACTAATGTCAAAATATTCTGCAGGCCACCGTAGGGAATCGAACCCCAAACTGCTAAAGCGGGCATACCAATGCCGGTGACTTTAGTTTTTTGACTAGACATGAAATGTAAAGAAAAACTCTCATTCAGCATTATATTTGAATTATTAAGCCAACATCAAGTCCAGTTGTTTGTTTTGAATCAACAACAGTAAAAAGTTCATTTTTCAGGGAAATCCTGATCAAATCTGGAACCCAGTGGCTTTAAGTCTTTATGTACATGTTAACGGAGAAATATCTGAAACATTTAAATGAAGTTATTCATAATTTTAATCTCAGAAAACAATTATAATGCAAGGAGAGTGATAAATATTAGAGATAAAAACAAGAAAACAAAAGAGGGTCAAGAAGTTAGATGATGATTCTAGAAACAAGAGAGGATAGAAATACAAAAATAGGTAAAACGCTGGAGGTTTATGATTATTACTGTCACATGTTGATCAAAGGGGCGGGGCCTGTCCACAGACACTCATCCACACGCTCAAATATTACAGACATACCTGTTGGCTGCAAACACCTTCATACACATGAAAGATGACAGCGCTCATGTCATCTGCTGCTGCACCACTTCAATGTAGTGTGGCTAGATCAAGATTATCCATCCAAACCTGGTATATTAAAAGTTTTTTCTCGTAAGTTTACGACTTTTAATCTCCTAAATTTACAGATTAAAATCTAAGGGAGCCTACAGTCCAGCGAGTGAACAGCAGCAGACCAACTAAACTGTAAAAAGCATCTGGGATTTCAACAGGTAAGAAGGATGTTTAAAAGGATATAAATGTTTGGAAGCTTCTTTGTTTGATTTATTCATGTTTTATTCATGTTTTAATCATTGATGTGTGGATTTCCATCCATGACATGGAGGACGAAATAACTGGAAGTCAGCTGAGAGTTATCGATGGCTTCATCAACAAAAGTTAAGATCTTCTCCAACTCTGTGATGTTTCTGTCTGAAGAGGCCGATAGTTTCTGGCATTTTCAATGTTCTCGTGTTAATTTAACAGACTATTTTCATTCTTCTATTTTATTTTATATATGAAACTCTGCATTACTGACACTGAACCCCAGAAACTCAGCCTCACTGATAAGAATTGGATTTTGAGTCACCAAAAGGTTCAGAATTTCTTTGTTTTTGACACCGATCTGGAAATAAAGTTTCACAAGATTCTCCATGTTTTTCATCTTCAAGCACGGCTCTGATAAACGGACAACTTTGGTTCTTTTCTTGATCATTTATGACTTCTTTTCTTGTAAATTTACCTCTTTTTCTTGAAGATTTACGACTTTTTCTCATAAATTTACTAAATATAAAGTAATGAATTTAAGACTTTAAATCACATAAATTTAGGAGAAAAGTCAGGAATTTAGCCTAAGACTTTTCAAATTCATAGATATGACTTTTTTTGTAAAATTATGAAATTCAAAGACGTATTTTAAAATGGTTAGTAATCGTTAATGTTTAAATCTGATTGTTCCCTAGACAGC
>NC_050520.1:31121554-31123702 GCF_002922805.2 Oryzias melastigma | reverse complement strand
CCAACTATTGATATTAATATTGTTATATAAAACAGCTGTTATATGTGATTGTTTCTGTACCTTTTTTGATTTGTATCAGGTTTTCCCAGTTTTGTTTGGAATACATTTGAAGGGGTCATTTTATGAGCTGGAACTCCAATTTATGTTAAGATAAAAAAAAATGATTGCTTGAAACTAGTTTTACAGTGGGCCCTGAATCTATATTCTATGAAAGTTTAACTTTTCAAATGGAATTATAGAAATTAATGCAATTTCCTGATATTTTACATTTTTGAAAGGCTGCGAACATTCATTCTCACTTAGTTCCAGTCCAATCATCCTTTGATATATAGTAAAAGTATTTAGCCTAAATAATAATAATTAAACTATGTCCTTTTCTAGGACAGCACACAGACGGTTTTTGACTATATTTGCATGAATTAAACAAGTTTATTTTAATTTGTCAAAAATGACCAACAGGCAACACTTTTAAAGACCCATTTATAGAGGTCAACAGACAAAAAAAAGTTGATTTAGGGTTTTGTTTTTTTACCCTTTAAGTGCTTTTATTTAAATTTAGGAAGAATATTCAAGTAAATACAGAGATCATGAAGGACGTTATTAAATAGAAGAACTCATACTATGCAAAATAATGAACGCTGACTGTTTTGTAAAGTGTGGAAAACAAGACTGTGTCTTTAACATGACAGTATATCTGAGCAGGATGAAGGCTGTTGTGTGCTTAGGGTTTGGGGGTACTGCTGATATTTGCAGACGTTGGTGCGTTGACAGGGATGACTCCTATGGCCAGCAGGACGATCAAGATCACGATGATGAGGCCGATCACCACCAGCAGGACCATCAGCTTGATGTTCTTACATTTATAATACCAAGCAACTTTCTTTGAGGTCTTCTTTAACTGGCCTGCCTAAAAGAGGAAAACAAACATTATTGTTAAAGCTCATCACCTCCACACCTAAAAGATTTCAGTTTTGTTTTATGCCGTAATAGTAATATGTATTCATTGACAGGCCTTGGTGGAATTAAAACAATGTTTAATATTTGAATAAACAGTGTTAAAAATACAAAAATGTTTGGGATTATATGTGTGTTTATTACACAATCAATAACACAATTCAACAGCATCATATATATATATATATATTTGATAAATGATGTGATTGGACTGAACAAATGAAATAAGAGTTTAGTTTTCGTTTGGTTTGTTGTAGTGAGACAGTTTTCCATACAGCTGGACTTACCACTTCTTCCACTTCCTTCGTTTTGGATAACACGTCCTCTAAATTGCTTTGTCTGTCCAAAAGTTTCTTTAAGTTGTCTCTAAGAACACCAGCAACTGCTTCCGTTTCCCTCTGCACATTTGATATTCCCGTCTGTGGTTCTTCAGCTGCCTGTGGTGGAGACTGAAAAAGAGTTTTTTTCAGGCATCATCTTCTTCATGGAGGTTTCACTATCCAGTTTAAAGTCAACTCCCTATATATACATATATGTAGACAAATTATATAGACAATTTTATGACAGAAAAACATCCCTTTTTATCTTAAAAACAACAACAACTGCACTAATTTATTCAGATGGAACCATTTTTTCTTACTTCATTTATCTGAAAAATTAAATGTATGAAAAATTAAAGCGTTCTAACAAAAATAGAGACATGGTTAAAGCTGGAGATCAACACACTGGCGACCTCTAGTGGATGTTAACATGCAAGACAATTGAACAAACTCTTAACCAATGACCCTACGCAGGGGGGTCAAACTCAACCACACAAAGGGATAAAATCCAAAACACACCTCAGGTCGTGGGCCGAACAGGATAAACATTTATTGAACACTCTAAACTACATTTTTAAAACTTCAAAACTGTAACTTTTTAACAACATAATTATGGATAATAAAAGGGCAGGAATATTTTTCCAGAATAAATCAACTTAAATTTTAAATAACTTTTCATATTTTACTCTCAATGAAAATATATTTTGTTGAATTTATACAAGTTATGAATAAGTGCAATATAACATCGGGGCATTATTAACAATAAAATAAAATGACCTGGAGGGTTGGACTGGGATATAATTACCCAGAGGGCCGGATCCGGCCCCCGGGCCATGACTGACACATGTGCCTTACAGGATCATGCATCTTGGTT